>NC_056734.1:406165962-406248462 GCF_019279795.1 Protopterus annectens | reverse complement strand
AAGAAAATTCCCTGTGTCTAGTTTAAGCTGCCATAACAGTCCCTGTACTATACCCAGGGTGTTAGGAGGGTGGCCTAGTGGTTAAGGTGTTTACCTTGTAGACACAAGGTGCAGGGTTTGATTCTCACATGGGATAACTGGCTAGGCCTAAAATGGCTGACAAGGCAGTTAGCCTATTAGGAACCTATGAACCTATGTACTCAACTTTTGCTTCCCAGAGGCCACCTCTAGAGTTGGTGGGGACTTGCTCGACTACAATAGCTGGTATTTACATGAGGGACAAGTCTTTGCGCCTCTATGAAGTGCATTCATTTCATTGGCGTGAGTTATACTTATGTTCATAGATATGCTTCCTTAAAATTCTCTCCATTTTGCCAAGGTAAAAAGTGGTGCAGCCCAAACATAAGGCTAAATGTACAACTCCCATACTGTAACAAAGATAATGCCCTGTGGACTTTATTAATAAGTCCCTAACTTCGAGATGCATTTCTCTCTCCTGTATTGCTTACATGCCTACATTGATTACAGAATCAACACTTGAATGTCCCAAGTTTCTTGTTACTTCCCACTACATTTAAGTCAGCCTTCTTTTCTAATAGTTCCTTCAAATTCCTGCTGCTTTTCCATACAAAAAAAAAAAAAACGTTTAGGAGGGGGTGATGTCCTTAACATAAGAAAGGTGGGTAAAATCTCCCCAGGGTTTAATGATACTGTTTTATTTGTTCCTGGATTTGAGAATTGAAAGTATAAACAAATGCTGCTTTCAGCAGAAGTATCTCCCAATGCCCATCTCACCACTAGAATATCAAGGACTCCCCCCAAATTGGTGTATATTTTGTACTCTGCTGCTCAGTAACTTCAAATGATACTTTGTTGACTCAGTCTGGTGGGTATCCACTTTCTAAAAACATCTGTTTAATATACTCAGTCTCGGCAATGAAATATTGGTAATCCAAGGTCATTCAAGCTACCCTAATCATTTTCCCCTTGACTCTACCTTTCTTTTGGTAGAACAGGTGTTCACTCAAATAATGCAACTAGGAATTTGAAAAGGTATCTTTTCTGAAACCCTTCAGAGTGAAATCTACCCTCATTAAAATCTTTATACAAAGTACCATCCAGTTAGTTAATTCTTTCTGTAGAATATGAATGTGTAAAGTTTAAAAAAAAGTATGGTATGACTAAAAGTATTCAAAAAAACAGTTAAAACCCTCCAAAGTGCCTTTCCATAAAATACAAATGTCATCCAAAAATCAAGTATACACATCCCAAAAAGGGGAGCAGAAGATACATTTTATCTCCTATTAATATAATAGTATAAATGGGGGCACAACAGGCCCTCATTGCCACACCTTTAACCTGATTGTAGTATTCACCATAAAAAACATTTCTGTAAACTCACCAATTAGAACAATTTCAGAATTCAAGTTTTGCAGTCCAGAATCACTTGGTGAAACCATTCAAGCCATAATGAATACGAAATACATGAAAAAAGGTCTGCAGTATCTATAGTAACAAAAATCACATCTTCGTGATAAAAATCCTTTCTAATATTCTCAATTTTTGATCTACGTACATGGCCAGGGTACAAGTCTTGGAATCTTTAGCCACCACAGTTGACCTTAATGGGGGATCCTCTATAGATTTATGTGTTTTTTATGATAAGCACTCCTCCTCCTTTGTCAGTTTTCATAATTCTGTGCACTGAACTGTCAGGGAAAAAACTTTGAGGATTTTTCTTGTGTACTTAGGTTATAAAAACCTGTCGTATAATGTCTGTGGGGCTTCCTTAAATCTCCTTGCAGTAGCTCCTCAAAAATCTGAAAGACTGGGGGGGGGGGATTAAATACACTTTTCTTTTTCAAAGAACCAATAGGGTCCCTAATTTCATTTCTTCTTGAATTCTTTTTCTGACAGTTCAGTGTACAGAATTTTGAAACTTAAAGGAGGGGGAGTGGATATAATGGAAAACGCTGATTATGACACACTCATGTTTAATATTCTGGGGGACAGTGATAAATAAAATATTGTATCTAGAAATGAAATTATAGCATATTCTGAGGTAACCCACGAAATGCAGGACACTGCTCCGGTACAATGAAGGCTGTCTTTAAATTTTCCTAGACTGGAAATGTCCAAAAAGATCAAGATCCCAGGGTGGTCTATCAAAAACTATTTATTGAAAAAAGCCCAAAGGCTAAAAACACAAAAAATAAAGAACGATATAAAACTTAATTTTACTGATTTAGCGCTTTCATCTCCAATCAGGAGACTTCATCAGAATCAGTGTCTCACCACAGTTTTCAGTATTTATACAACTTCTAAAACAGTATTATTGGCTGGCGTTTAATTACCTAATTAATTGAAGTTATTAATTTAAGTTTAAATGCAGAACGTACAAATACACAAAATGAAGATTATTTTCTGAAACCAAAATCAATATCAATCGAACCCTATAGGGGAACTACAGAATAAATACATAAAAATGCGTTAAAATATATGAGTGAAAATAAATATAAATAATGTAGCATGTAGTTAAAACCTTGAATGTGGACAATAGTGTAATAAATATATATGTAATAAATATGTATAAATAAATAATACAATAAATAGTAATATATAGTAATATAATAGTAATAAATATAAAAATATAAAATAATATAAAATAAAAATAATATTATTAAATAAAAATAATATTATTTTATATTTTATATTATTTTATAAAAACACATGCATGAAATATTTATTTATTTATTATATTTATACATATTCATACATTCTATATATAATATGCATCTAATTTATTCCTCTATATTCCCTTATTGGATCACACTATTTATTACTATTTATTCATTATATTACTATTATATTACTATATATTACTATTTATTGTATTATTTATTTATTTATACATATTTATTACATATATATTTATTACACTATTGTCCACATTCAAGGTTTTAACTACATGCTACATTATTTATATTTATTTTCATTCATATATTTTAACGCATTTTTATGTATTTATTCTGTAGTTCCCCTATAGGGTTCGATTGATATTGATTTTGGTTTCAGAAAACAATCTAGAGGAAAAGATACTATAAGAAATGAAAAACAACTTGATTTCTATATTCTGTATTTCCATTTCTGTATCTTCATTTTGTGTATTTGTACATTCTGCCTTTAAACTTAAATTAATAACTTCAGTTAATTAGTTAATTAAACGCCAGCCAATAACACTGTTTTAGAAGTTGTATAAATACTAAAAACTGTGGTGAGACACTGATTCTGATGAAGTCTCCTGATTGGAGATGAAAGCGCTAAATCAGTAAAATTAAGTTTTATATATTTCTTTATTTTTTGTGTTTTTAGCCTTTGGGCTTTTTTCAATAAATAGTTTTTGATAGACCACCCTAGGATCTTGATCTTTTTGGACATTTCCACTCTAGGAAAATTTAAAGACAGCCTTCATTGTACCGGAGCAGTGTCCTGCATATCATAGCATATTCCATAATAGATATAATATTTAAGAACCATCTTTTGCAAGGGGTGAGTAACAAACATCTTTTTGATTTTATAGTTAGAGAAAGCTTGCATTCCAGTTATATTTGGTATACCTAAAATTCATAAATCTCTAGATGATCCATGTTAAGGCCAATTGTAGTGGCTAGAGGTTCCAAGATTCACCCACTGGTCATTTACGTAGATCAAAAATTGAATTTTGTAACAAACAGTCATATTTCCAAGGATTCTTGGGATTTTCTTTTAAGAATATTAGAAAGGATTTTTATCACGAAGATTTGTTTTTTTTTTTTTTTTGTTGTTGTGGATATCATAGACCTTTTTTTCCTGTATTCTGCGTTCATTAGTGCTTGAATAGTTTCACCAAGTGATTTTGGATCGCAAAACTTTAATTCTGAAATTGTTCTAATTGGTGAGTTTATAGAATTGGTTTTGAACAATAATTTTGTTTTTTAATGGTGAATACTACAAGGAGGTTAAAGGTGTGGCAGTGGGGGCCTGATGTTCCCCTATTTATGCTAAACTAATCTTATTATTGGGAGAAGATATTTATTTTCATCTCCCCTTTTGCCCCTTATTGGGATTTCTATACTCAGTTTTTGGATGGCATTTTTATTTTATGGAAAGACACTTTGGAGGGTTTGAACTGTTTTTGAATATATTAATCATAGCACTACTTTTTTGAAATGTACACATTCGTATTCTACAGAGAGAATAAACTACTTGGATGTTACTTTGTATAAAGATTTTAGCAAGGGTAGATTATACTCTAAAGTGTTTCAAAAAGATACCTTTTATTTGAGTTAACACCTGTTCTTCCTAAAGAAAGGTATAGTCAAGGAGCAAATGATGAGGGCAGCTTGACTGACCTTGGCTTACCAATACTTCATTGCTGAGATCAACTATATTAAACAGTTGCTCTTAAAAGGAGGATACCCATCTGATTTAATCAACATTAAGTATCACTTGAAATTATTCAACAGTAGAGTACAAAGTTTACACCAGTTTTGGGGGGAGACCTGTGTATTCCAGTGGTGAGAAGGCATTGGACATCCTTCTACATAAAGCATTTGCTTATACTTTGAATTCTCAAATCCAGGGACACAGAAAACATTATTATTAAACAGTGGAGAATTTTGACCCACCTTTCTGATGTTAAGGACATTATCCCTACTAAACTGTTTTCCTTTTGGTATGGAAAAGATGCAGGAAGTTGGAGGAACTGTTAGAAAATAAGCCTGACTTGAATGTAGTGGGGAGTAACAAGAAACTTGGGACATTCAAGTTTTGATTCTGTAATCAATGTAGGAGTGATTTATCTGGAAGTTAATGGATTACTAAAGTCCACAGGCCATTGCAATTGTAACAGTATAGGAGTTGTATATTTAGCCCTATGTTTCTTCTTCACTAGTTTTTATGCTGGCAGCATGGAGAGATTTTTTACAGAAGCGTTATCTATGAACATATGTATGATATAACACAAGCCAGTGAAACTAATACACTTTATAGACACTGAAGGACTTGTCCCTCATGTAAATACTTTTTTTTTTTTTTTTTAACTCAAGCAAGTCCATACCAACTCTAGAGGTGGCCTCTGGGAGGCAAGAGTCGAGTACATGGAACTGTTATGGCAGATTAAACTGGATACAGGGAATTTGCAAGGGTCAAATGACAATATTTCGATTTCCAGTGTGTTAAAAATCCATGCAGCCAAGTTATAATGTTATGCTTCATCCTTAAAAAAAAAGCATGTCAGTATTTATTACACTAAGGTATTTTATATAACTGCCTTTTTACATGTTCTATGAGAACTTTTTTAATTGCATTTGTATCTTATCCAATTTTTGGTGGTGTAGACACAAGCAGGTCATATTTGTTCAGTCAATATTCATTTATTTTCAGGCTGGTAATACAGTTTTTCTTTATGTTCCTTTAAGGAGCTTAACAAACAATTCATTGGTTTTATCTCATTTCTTCAATCTAATTGGGGATTTTTTAAAGATGGTGTTTTCCTGTTTTTTTAGTTCTGATGAAGTCTGATATTTTGAGGACAAACATGCTCAACTCTCTTGCGGTAATAAACTTGTCTTATTACCTACCAGCTATTTTTTTTTTTTTTTGTGCACAGCTCGCATTGGTATCATTAGTTTTGGTAGCAGGCAAGATCAGGTCTGTTGTGTGCCAGTAATCCGTGACCCATAAAATCTTGACCCCTGCCTGCCTGTGTGTGTGTGTCCTTGAGCATACTCATTTACCTATTATTGGGGTGATGGCATTAAGACCGTCTTGTCTATTAGCTTTGCTAACAGACATATGGTTTTCAGAAAGAAGTATCTATAAATTTGTATAGTCTGAGGTCTTACTTTGTCTAATAGAATTGTATAGTAAGTGAGGTAAGCCATCTGTTTGCCACCAGGATTATTTGTTTGGGAACAGAACTGGTTGACTAGTAGAACAAGGGTGATATCTCTGATTCCCAGTGAGAGCCTGTATGCATAACCATATCCTATTCAACCTCTTGAAACAAGCGACCTCACAAGATCTTACCACTTGAAAGTTAGAAACATCCAGTAGCTGGCTCTCATCATACATTCTGATGTCATTCCATATGTGAAGGCTGCCAGCCTAGCTAGATAGAATTTTGTAGATAATTCTGTAATTTGTAAATATTAATATAAGCCGTAGCTTTGTTCTCTTAAATGGAAGAAAATTGTGTTAAATGTTGAACGTCAAAAATGTAACAACAGTGCACTCTGTTGAAAAAAGCTGATAAGTCGAGCCTTGTATGACTGATCTCAGACTCTGAGCCATGATGTCTGGACCAGCAGATTCTTTCTGTTGTTTTGAGACCAGAGTTAATTGCTAGATTTTACATGTATAATGTCTTTAGTTGCTGTGGTTTCCTGACCAGGTGCAAGATTAAATCTATGTTAAACTCTGAGTTTCTGTTAGCCTGGGGAAACCAGAGAAGAATGATGTGATCTAAAATGAGTCAGCAGTGATGTAGTATCAATTTAAAAGACTTTCACAGAGACAGGGAGAGAGCATTTTGGATTTTGTCTAAAGCTGACAACAACTTACCAGTACTCTACTTTTGCTCTATGTATGCTTTTTTAGAACTGTGACTCCTCTTAGGAAAATATAGAAAATAGTAAGTTTAATCTAGCTGTTTTCTATATGTCAGAACTATTCAACAGTATTATTTTAAGCATTTTCCTGTGATCTCCGAACTCTTGACTAGCACTGTATAGTAAGAAATATTGTCTTATGTATTCATTATTTATTATTAAATATTTTGAAACCTTTCAACTGTGGCTGTTTTGTGTAGAGATAATTTAAGCTGTAGATTAAATTGCATGTATATAGTTATAGCACTGGGATCTCAAGCAATGTTGGGGCATCAGCTTACAGAAATCTTCTCTGAGCAGCATGTGTGACCAATCTTTTATGTGAATGCCAGTGACATAAAAAGCTGCATGGAAATACAATGCCTGCCTGAAGAGCATCAGCCAAGATAAGATAGTGCTTATGAATAATTCCTCTCTTTATCAAGGCATAATTATTAATATAAGCAAATATTTATGTTGAAAATAATTCCTCTAATAATCAAATGTCAGACAACAGATGCAAGTTAGCTATAAGACTTCATAGTGTTTTTTTTTTTTTTAGAATTGTTAGCTCAGTTACTCGTTAGTAAAAAATAGAATGGAAAGGTCACAGCAGCCTGAAACAAGGGTCACACACTGATGTTTTGTAACAGCAGGAATGGCTCTTCTATTAGAAGTTGTATAAAACATGTATTAGTCAGCACTTTTTTATTTCTATCAAACATTCCTAAACTATATGTGTAAAGAATGCAAATAATGTAAAATACACAATTTGTAAAATGTACATATATGCCATATACATCAAAGAATCAGGAAATGTATGTTATTCTACTTCATACATTTTCTGTAGAATGAATGACGGGCAGATGTTGTGCCTTCCATATGTATACTGCAAAGCTGCAGAGTTTATATGAAGTTTTTATTTAGCTTTTGTATTGTACTACTTTGTAAGTTGCAGACTTTCATTAATTCTGAATTATTCAACAATAGCAATAATGTAAACTGCAGTTGTAACAATAATAAATACTCTTTCTCATTAGAAATGTTATGATAAGACAGTTAAGCACCAAGAACATATGATGACAAAAGCAAGGTGAAGCAAGAAATGATTACTCTGTATTTGTATAACAAAAATGGAAAACTGTCTGCTGTAGCACTTTTAAAATAGTAAATAGCCACACTCTGACAAATAGAATTAGCGCTTTCATTCACTTTAATTACGTGAACTTCATCAGAAAAAAAACACTCACAAACCTACCCCTTCATTTTATACTAAATTAAACAAAATAATAGGAAATGATGTATAACACCAATCAATTAAATTGAAAAATTGATGAACATAATCAAAAACATATTACAATCAATCTACAGAACACAATACTCCAACCATAATGTCATGTAGTTCTATAAAAATAATTTATCTATACATTAAAAAACATTTCAAGTTAATGACTTCATTTAAGCCGGGTGTTTTATCCGCCCCAAATGGGAGCTGCCAGAATTCCTCTTTACAGTCCAGCATATTATTTAAATCCCCAGCAAATATAGCTTTGTCAACACTATCTAAAACCAAAAATTCAAACTTTTTGAATATTGAACAAGAGATTGCATGTTTAGATAATGAATTAGTCTTGTCTTTTTTTCCTTAATAGCTTAAGTGTGTTCGTATATTCTACGTTTAAGGCTTCTCTTAGTTTTCCCTATATAATAATTTTTACATGTGGTGCAGGTAGCTAAATAAACTACATACTCGCTGTTACAATTATAATACTTTTTTGCCCAAAATGTTTGTCTCAAATGTTCCACAATAACAAAGGAAGAGTTACTAATAAATCTACATTGTTTGCAGTTCATACAACCAAAAGTTCTTTTCTTATTTGAACAAACACACATATTCTTAGTATCCCTATCTCAACCCGATTCTAACGTACTTGATGTTAGTGTTTTTCTTAAACGTAAATTTAGGTGTCACCCCTAAAATTGAAGCCAATTCCTTATTTCCTAAAATAATTCTCCAGTTGTTCTCAATGATATGTTTAATATTCCACATTTCACTAACTATAGGTAAAGGAAATGTAGTGTGAAATTCTCGTGTATTTATTACACTGCTCATCCTACAGATGTTCGGTGGACCCACCATCGAGTCCTTAGAATGTAAAATTGGTTTGGCCACCCCATTTCTTAAAATTCTAACTTCACCTTCTATTCTCCTTAGCCATTCTAAGTCATACCCTCTGTTAAGGAACAAAGATCTCAAAAATAATAATTTCTCAGAAAAAACTTCTTCGTCAGAGGTCAATCTACTTAACCTTATCACCTGACCCTTGATGACTCCCTTCTTCATATGTACGGGATGCAAACTTTCCCTGTGCAAATAATGATTAGCAAAACATGGTTTCCTATAAATTTTGCTTTTAAATTCCCTTGTAATATCATCAATATTTATAGTCAAATCTAAAAAATGTATGCTTTTTCCAAACCCACCAATTTTAAAAGATAAAAAATTTGTAGTATTATTCAAATATGTGACTAATTCAACAAATTCAGAATAGTCACCAACCCACAGAAAAAACAAGTCATCAATGTATCTATAATATAGATCAACCTTGCTGAAACTGGAGTGTGACTCTAAAAATTTTTGTTCCCAGTTTGCCATAACTACATTGGCAAAAGCTGGGGCAACTCTAGCCCCCATGGCTACATCTGAGAGTTGTTTGTACAGTACTTTGTTGAATCTAAAATAATTATTATTCAAAACTAACTCCATTAAACTACAGTGTTTATTTTCTCTCCTGAGAAATCAGTATTCCCAGATAAATATTCTCTCATGTATTGCAAACCTTTTTCTTGATTTATAGAAGTATACAAACTTTTTACATCCAAAGTACCAAAGTACATAACTTTGTTCGAAGTCCCATAATCTCTAAGGACTTCAAGCAAATGCCAGGAGTCCCTGAGATAATGTTTCGACTTCTGAACTACTGGGTTCAAAATACTGTCTAACCATATAGAAATGTTTTCAGTCTTAGAATACTTTGCTGAAATAATAGGTCTAAATGGTGGATTATTTTCATTACTTTGTATTTTGGGGATACCAAAAAATGTTGCAATTTTAGGCTGTTCTACAAGTAAAAAATCATATTCTGTCCTGTCTATTTCACCCTGACAAAACATGTCAAATAGTATCGTGTCCAGCCTTTTAAAACTATCACCTACTTGTT
The DNA here is from genome assembly GCF_019279795.1 of Protopterus annectens. Taxonomy (NCBI): domain Eukaryota; kingdom Metazoa; phylum Chordata; order Ceratodontiformes; family Protopteridae; genus Protopterus; species Protopterus annectens. The sequence goes on along the minus strand of NC_056734.1, from coordinate 406,238,612 downwards.
CATAGTTAACCTTCTTGTAAGTACTTGTATCCTCCAGCATAGTGTCTATAGAATCTACATAATCTCTGTTATTCATAATAACTATCTTGCCACCTTTATCTGCCTTCATAGTTCTAATTTCATGGTTTTTAATCGGTGTTTTTAAAGCCAAAGCTTCATTATCTGTCATATTACTTTTTACATTAGGACATTGTATCCTTCTAAATTCACTTTCACAAATGTTATGAAACACCTGCAAGGAGTTAAGCAAAGGCGGATTAAAAGTACTCGGTCTGCAAGGTGTTTGTGTATGTGTTTGATCATTATACAAAACATCCTGCATAATATACTTTAAACTGAGTATTCTTAGAAACAATCTAAAATCAACAAGCAATTTACCCATGTTCATCCCACATGTAGGAATGAAGGAAAAACCTTTCCTTAGCACATTCTCAACTTCTAAAGGAAGGGGCATGTCAGACAAATTTAAAATGTCAACATCAAATGTACTAGTGGTGGCTAAATTTACCACTTTATTTTGTTTTTCCCTTTCCCCTTCCCCTTGTACTGGGTGGAATTGCACCACTTTGTAGTCCGTTTGTTTGATGACACCACTTTCTGAAAAGGAACATTGTTTTGTTCGACTGATGAAAGGACAATATCAACATAACTGGTTCTTGATTCATTTGTATTGTCTCTTAGATCAAAAGGAGGGCTAGCCGAATCCACAACTGAAACAGCTTCTTTGTCCCCCATACAACCTGACACATTATTTTTATTGCATGTTCTCCCAATTGAAACAATTTCATTATTATTCTCACTTTCTTTCTCTTTTACAATATCTGTTTTGACCAATTGAGTATTTTTTCTCATCACAAACAATATATGCCTGATTAGAATTATAGGCAATAATGTCTCTTCTCAGCTTGGACTGTTTCCTCGAAATTATAGTGGCCCTGTGCCGATCAGCCTTTGCTTCAACATCATTGTACAATTCAGCAAAGTTTTTAAAGCAAATATAACTCTTAATGCTGTCATCTAAAGTTTTTATATTGTCTCTAATTTTGATGGTTTCCTTTTCATAGTGTTCCACCAATATACGCATCATGGAGAGCCCAGTCTCGTTATACAAATTGATCAATGTTCTACATAGACCACCCCCTGGTATCACACAATTAGGGAATTTGGCAGTTCCTAACCCTTGCGGTACTATTTTACGTGAAATACATTCGTTTAAGTACTGTATTTCCAAAATTAGAGTCACATGCTTTATCACTAATCTCTCCATTTCATAAATGCTTTTTTTACACAAAGTGATATCATTCGAATGTCTACTTACTGTGTCATTCACAGCCTCTTCACCCATCGTACTAAATGGATTATCTTTATCTTTGCAGACATAAATCCAAACTTTACCTTCCACTGAACGCTGTCGCTCACTCTCTTCACCATTTCAGTTCATGAGATTTTCACCACTTCTGGTGTTGGCGTTCCGATGTGGAACGTCATCGTTTCTTTTATTTAAAGTGTCTGCTCCTAGTTCTTTATGCTATGAATGAACCTGACACTGTAAGCAGTTTTTAACTATCTTCATGATAGTCTCAAACAATTCTTGTTTGAAATTCAAAGAAGGTGAAACATTAACACCACTTTCAGTTATTGGGTAGGTAGATAAGTTTAACAAAACATCTTGTGAAAAAATTTCCAAAGCCATAAGTTGTAGTTCCGAACTGAACAACACTGACAAACAAAACAGAACTTGAAAAATCCAAAACTTCGAAAACCAAAAAGGAAACTAGCTCGAACCAAACACCAAATAGCCACACTCGGACAAATAGAATTAGAGCTTTCATTCACTTTAATTACGTGAACTTCATCAGAAAAAACACTCACAGACCTACCCCTTCCTTTTATACTAAATTAAACGAAATAACAGGAAATGATGTATAGCACCAATCAATTAAATTGAAAAACATTGATCTATATTATAGATACAGTGATGACTTGTTTTTTCTGTGGGTTGGTGACTATTCTGAATTTGTTGAATTAGTCACATATTTGAATAATACTACACATTTTTTATCTTTTAAAATTAGTGGGTTTGGAAAAAGCATCAATTTTTTAGATTTGACTGTAAGTATTGATGAAATTACAAGGGAATTTAAAAGCTAAATTTATAGGAAACCATGTTTTGCTAATCAGTATTTGCACAGGGAAAGTTTGCATCCCGTACATATGAAGAAGGGAGTCATCAAGGGTCAGGTGATAAGGTTAAATAGATTGACCTCTTACGAAGAAGTTTTTTCTGAAGAATTATTATTTTGGAGATCTTTGTTCCTTAACAGAGGGTATGACTTAGAATGGTTAAGGAGAATAGAAAGTGAAGTTAGAATTTTAAGAAATGGGATGGCCAAACCAATTTTACATTCTAAGGACTCAATGGTGGGTCCACCGAACATCTGTAGGATGAGCAGTGTAATAAATACACGAGAATTTCACACTGCATTTCCTTTACCTATAGTTAGTGAAATGTGGAATATTAAACATATCATTGAGAACAATTGGAGAATTATTTTAGGAAATAAGGAATTGGCTTCAATTTTAGGGGTGACACCTAAATTTACATTTAAGAGAATCACTAACATCAAGTACATGTTGGAATCAGGTAGAGATAAGGATACTAAGAATACCTGTGTTTGTTCAAATAAGAAAGGAACTTTTGGTTGTGTGAACTGCAAACAATGTAGATTTATTAGTAACTCTTCCTTTGTTATTGTGGAACATTTGAGACAAACATTTCTGGCAAAAAAGTAGTATAATTGTAACAGCGAGTATGTAGTTTATTTAGCTACCTGTGCCACATGTAAAAATTATTATATAGGGAAAACTAAGAGAAGCCTTAAACATGGAATATACGAACACACTTTAGCTATTAAGAAAAAAGACAAGACTAATTCATTATCTAAACATGCAACTCTTGTTCAATATTCAAAAAGTTTGAATTTTTTGTTTTAGATAGTGTTGACAAAGCTTTATTTGCTGGGGATTTAAATAATATGCTGGAATGTAAAGAGGCATTCTGGCAGCTCCTGTTTGGGGCGGATAAAAGACCCGGCTTAAATGAAGTCATTAACTTGAAATGTTTTTTAATGTATAGATAAATTATTTTTATAGAACTACATGACATTATGGTTGGAGTATTGTGTTCTGTAGATTGATTGTAATATGTTTTTGATTATGTTTATCAATTTTTCAATTTAATTGATTGGTGCTATACATCATTTCCTGTTATTTTGTTTAATTTAGTATAAAAGGAAGGGGGTAGGTCTGTGAGTGTTTTTTCTGATGAAGTTCACGTAATTAAAGTGAATGAAAGCGCTAATTCTATTTGTCCGAGTGTGGCTATTTGGTGTTTGGTTCGAGCTGGTTTCCTTTTTGGTTTTCGAAGTTTTGGATTTTTCAAGTTCTACTTTTAAAATAGTAATCCAAAATTAGGCACTGGAGACCAGCAGTTCCAATACACAAGTGATTTAATGTTCAAACACAGCAAAAGGAACACACATCCACAAATAACATAAATGCTGATAAAAACACTTCCCCTTACATTTTCGTCTCATAGAACGTTATCAGATGGGCAAAAACCTCATAGTTACCTAGTTAAATAATTTTTCCTGTTTGAATACACACTGAGCAGAGTGGATAAGAGTTGTTCACCGCAGCTGTTAGCTGAGATATATACATATCCTGTTTTTTTTCGATTATTTATACAGATTATTATTTTTAACAATTAATATATAGCACTTTTATTGTCTGCTTTTTAGTCTTCAAGTGTATTTTATTGCTATTAACTAATCTGCACAAGTAACTGATTTGTCTGCAGTTAAAAGCATTCTGTATCTTTACAAATCTTTATCTGTTTGTGCTTTCTCTAGTGCTACTGTTTGTAGGCTATTGCTTCTAGCTGAAGCCTCTCTTTAACTTTGCTAGATTGTGTTAATAGTCTGCTGAGTGGGGGCTGGTTCTTTTTTATTCTTGTAAAAAAAAAGTTGTTCTTCTGGTATTTAAGCCCTAACTTTGATAGGATTTCTGTCTATACACTGAGCAGAGTGGATAAGAGTTGTTCACTGCAGCTGTTAGCTGAGATATATAAGTATCCCGTTTTTTTTTTCGATTATTTATACAGATTATTGTTTTTAACAATTAATATATAGCACTTTTATTGTCTGCTTTTTAGTCTTCGAGTGTATTTTATTGCTATTAACTAATTTGCACAAGTAACTGATTTGTCTGCAGTTAAAAGCATTCTGTATCTTTACAAATCTTTATCTGTTTGTGCTTTCTCTAGTGCTACTGTCTGTAGGCTATTGTCCCCACCCTCCCAGTTGGTGTGTTGGTGTTCCCTCCCTCCCAGTTGGTGTCTTGGTGTTATACTTGGTGGCTTTGCAGCTGCCCGCCCCTACTGAAAATCTGATCTGTGACACTCCTCCCAGTCTAGTGTCATTAGCTCATTGCCTTAATATTGCTACAACTCAAGTGCTCTAGGTTGCATGCATCTGAAGTGTTTGTGTGTTTTAGCTGCTTTTCTGTATATATAGACTTCTCTGTTTCTTTAACTAAGTAAGCTCTGCAAAGTTGTTTTATTGCATTCCTGTCTGTATTTCTGAGTTTTTTGCACTTTTAAAGTTTGTTTTTGCTTAGTTTAACTGGTAGGCTACACACTCGAGTGCGCTAGCCAAATTAAAGCATTTACTGTGTTTCTGTACCTAATTTCTGGTACTTTGTTAAAAAAAATAAATAAATAAAAAATCCTTGTTTCCCGCCTTTACTGAACTAGAATAGTCCAGTCTTCAGGTATTGCTGATCTCTGGGCTGTGTCATAGTTCCTGTGTTGCCCATATCCTTATTTGGCTAGGAGGAAGATTCTTTGTTCACCAGTGAGAGTGGGGAGCTCTGAGCAGCCTATCTGTCCCTTGAGGAGTGTTTCCAGCCCAATGACCTGTAGCTTATTGGCCGATGTTCTTCGTTCCCCATTGCTGCAGTCCTAACTATTGGGTATAGTCCGCATCCAGTCGGCCCGAATACCAGAGTATAAGGCTGACGCCGGTCAGGGCGCATTAGACTGACGTCAGTACGTCAGGGTACTAATGCGCATGACCGACGTCATATCCTCAGTCTTTTTTGCCGCATGGTCCGATGCAGAAGCAGTTTTGCGAGTGCAGGTTGGCGTTCTGAAATATTTCCGAAACCGGAGTTTCAGACCGAAACAGAGTTGGCTAAGTACCCGTTGGGAACATTTTGGTTTTTCTTGCCTCAGTATTTTACGGATGTCAGAAAAAGTGAATAACTGTATTTCTTGTGGGAAACAGATACCTCATAGGGATTACCATACCTTGTGTATACCTTGTTTAGGGCCTGAGCACGACGTTGTTGGTTGCCGCTCTTGTGCTAGGTTTAACAAACGCACTATTAAGAGGAGGTTAGACTGTGCCAGGTTAGTGTTTGGGAAGCGTTGCAATTATAACATGCCGTCGGATGCTCCGACGCCCGCTTCGTCCAAGAAGCGCAAGGACAAAACAGCGAAGCCTAGGGTTGATGAACCGGCAGTCCCGGACGGCGGTTCTTTAGAAGGCTCAGTGGAGCCAGAGGTTTTGCCAGGAGTTTCCATGGAGTCCCAGGCAGAAACTTTACTGTTACAGGATGTGCCTTCTCAGGAGGTAGGCCAGGCTGAGGGAGCTTCTCAGGTGACTGTTCTTCCCTCTCTTCCCAAGGTAGTTAGAGCCTCTCCTTCTGTTGCCAAAACTTCTTTGAGAGGTAGGCCTAGTTCAGCTTCAGTGGGGGCTTCTCCTAGCATTTCGGGTTCTGTACCTAAGAAACATATGCTTAAAATGGCAGAAGATTTGATTACTATGATTAGAGGTTCTATGCCTCCGCCTGATAAGAGGCCTAGGGTGGAACCGGAGTTTGATAGTTTTGAACAGTGTTCAGAGGCTTCAGAGTCTTCTGCGGAAGACTTGCAGGAGTATCCTACTTATTCTGATTCTGATGTGGATGATTCCACTCCTACAGCTTCTCCTCCTGAGGATTTCTCATTTTCAGAGACTCTGCATTCCATGAGGGAGCACTTTAAATGGGAAGGCCAGGATTACTCGATTCAGGAAAAGGCTTAGGGAATTCTTGTTTTACCCCAGCATAGGCCCTTAGCTATTCCTCCTGTGTTGAATGTGGTGGAAGATGTTTTGCAGAGGCTTCCCTGAACCCTGACTCTTTGCCTCCTGCTCCTGTTAAGCCTGATAGGTATTATAGGGTGCCCGAAGCTCATAAGTATTTGTTTAAGAGTCCTAGGGCGGACCCAGAAACTATTTCTCAAGGGCCTAAAGGTGTTAAAGCTTCTGTGATTAAAAATCCTGTTCCCACTGATAAAGAGGCAAGGGCTTTGGATAGGTGGGGAAAGAAAGTGTATACTTCTTCCACTCTAGCCATGAGAGCATTGAATTGTCAGTTTCACATGCTAAAATATCAGAATTATCTCCTTTCACAATTGAAATCTAAGGTGGATGCTTTGGCGGAAGGTATTGAGTGTAAAGAGTTGCTGGATTTGGTTCATGTGTCTGAACAAGTGGGTAAGCATTCTTTGCAATGTGGTTTTGATGCTGTACAGGCCTCCTCGAGGGTGGCTGCTACTAGTTCTGTTCTTCGCAGGCATGCCTGGTTGAAGGATCAGAATTTAGCTGAGCATGTTAAGACAAGGATTTTGGATGCTCCTTTACAGTCTGATGTGTTGTTTGGATCGCCTGTGGAAGCAGTTTTAAAGAAAATGGAGGACAAAGCTAAGTCTATGCAAACTGTTAAAGATTTTTTGCAGGTGCAGCCACCGAAGTTTAGTAGAAATTGGCCTGCTAAGGGGTGGACATATCCTGCTTATGATTCCCAGTCTAGGGGTAGGTCTAGACGTGGTAGAGGCAGGGCTCAAGGTTCTTTTAGGCCTAGAACAGGGAGTTCACCTGCTCAGACTTCTGGTGACGGCAGGGGTCAGTCCTTTCGTAAACAGACCCAATGACCTGTCTTTTCAGCTGCCAGTAGATTCCCGTCTGGCAGCTCCTTTGGGAGGAAGACTGTCTCTTTTCAAAGAGAATTGGGATTTAATTACTCAAGACAAATGGGTGTTGGATATCATTCACCACGGTTACAGATTTTATTTCCATACAATGCCCCCTTTCAAAGGCATGCCAGACGTTCCTCCTCCACAAAGAAAAGAGGCTCACAAGCAAGTTTCTCAGTTACTCCAGATAGGGGCCATTCAGCCAGTCCCTGTATCAGAAAGGGGCCTAGGATTTTATTCTCGCCTGTTCCTAGTACCAAAGAAGGGGAACACGTGGAGACCAATTTTGGATTTATCTCTCCTCAACACCTTTCTGGACATTCCCAAGTTCAAGATGTTGACGTTACAACAGCTTTTACCTCTGCTGGGCAAAGATCACTGGATGGTAACTTTAGATCTCAAGGAAGCTTACCTTCATGTGCCTATAAGGCTAAGTTGCAGGAAGTATCTGCGGTTTCGAGCTGGAAATTCTCATTATCAGTTCTCTGCATTGCCCTTTGGCTTATCTACTGCGCCCAGAGTATTCACAAAGGTTCTGGCTCCAGTGATAGCTTACTTCAGGCTTCAAGGAATTCAAATCTATCCTTACTTGGACGACTGCCTGATTCTGGCTCAAGAAAAGGAAGACCTTCTACAGCATCTGGAACATGTCATAGCAGTGCTAAGATGCCTAGGGTATTCTGTGAACGAAATAAAGTCCAGTCTAGTACCCTCTCAAGACATGTGCTTTCTGGGTGTGAGACTGAATACAGCAGCCCAGATGGCCTTTTTAACCCCGGACAAACAAAAGAGTCTATCACTTTACTTCCATCAACTATCTCATCAGTCCGTGCTGACTGCAAGGACAGTCCTTCAAGCATTAGGGTTCATGGCATCTTGTATTCTGGTGCTTCCCAATGCCAAACTGCATATGAGGAAGCTACAATGGTATCTCAAAATGTATGGACACAGCACTGCCAGGATTTGGACACTGTCATTCAAATAATACCTTGCCTTCAAAAGAATTTTTGTGGTGGGCTCAGGAATGTCACCTAAACAAGGGACTCTCTGTGACCCGGCCAGAGGCGAGTCAGATTTTAACGACAGATGCCTCGGACATTGCTTGGGAGCTCATCTAAATGGAAAGTGGATACAAGACAAGTGGCCTGCCAGACTACAGCATCTACATATCAACATGAAGGAGATGTTAGCAGTCCAGTTTGCATTAATGGCTTTCAAGGAGTTACTTCTTCCAGGGCAGGTGTTGATTCTAACAGACAACACAACTGTCATGTGGTACATCAACAAGCAAGGGGAACACATTCTTATCCTCTATGCAGGCAAGCAATGATTTTATGGGAGACTGCGCTAAGCTTGCAACTAACTCTTCAGGCAAGGTTTCTGCCGGAGCACAGAACTCCTTAGCAGATGTGTTAAGCAGACAAATCATGGATCCCCACGAGTGGAAACTGGATCTTCATGTATTTCAAAAATTGACAGTGTCATGGGGAACTCCAGACATAGATCTGTTCGCTTCTCCACTAAACCACCAGCTGCCACAGTATTGCACAAAGGGGTTTCATCACACAGCTTGGAAAGTGGATGCTCTGTCTTTCAGTTGGAAAAACCTTCATGTGTATGCCTTTCCTCCTCTGCCTCTTCTTCCAAAGGTACTATTAAAGGTCAGACAAGACAGGCCAAGGATGATTTTGATAGCTCCAGATTGGCCTCGGCAACACTGGTACCCACTACTACGGAGTCTGGTAAGGAAGCCTCCATGGCCTTTACCTCTGATTCCTCATCTGTTATCTCAGAAGGATGGTCATCTGCTCAATGTCAAGCTTCACTCTCTTCATCTAACAGCCTGGCATCTTCTGTGTTGAAACACAGCAGGTCTCAACTTCCTCAACAAGTTTTAAATGTGATTATGGAAGCTAGAAGACCTAGTACAAGGAAAGTGTACGCAGAAAAATGGAAGAGATTTTTATTTTGGAGTACAGCAAAGAATTTGCAGGTTTCTGAGCCTAATTTGAGTGTGGCTCTTCAATACCTTACTGAGTTATTGGACAAAGGTTTGTCCTTCTCTTCCATTAAGATTCATGCTGCAGCAATTTCAGCTCACTATGATTGTGACCCACCATTGTTTTCGCATCCTTTGTTCAAGCAGTTTCTTAGAGGGGCAAAGAATATAAGACCCCCACGTAGAGCTCCTACTCCTGCTTGGGATCTCAATTTTGTGTTGGAAAAACTTACTCTACAACCTTTTGAGCCTGCGGCTACTGCTGAATTGAAATACTTGTCATGGAAGACTGCTTTTCTGTTGGCTATTACTTCTGCAAGAAGGGTGTCTGAGTTGCAGGCCCTTATGGCAGTAGAGCCATTTCTGATTTTCCATAAGGATAGGGTATCATTACGTACTAATCCTTCCTTTATGCCTAAGGTGGTTTCTAGTGTGGCTTTAAACCAAACTATTCATTTGCCTACTTTTTATGCAGACCCTCAAAATAAAGGGGAAAAGATTTTGCACACTTTAGATGTACACAGGCAATTGCGTTATTATTTAAGCAGGACTAAGGATTTTAGGCAGTCTCAGCAGTTGTTTGTTTCTTTTGCTTTGAGTTCACAGGGCAAGCCTGTGTCAAAACAAACTATTTCTAGGTGGATTGGCTTTTGCATTGCATTTTGTTATTCCCATCATGGCAAGGAGATTCCAGCTGGGATTAGGCCTCATTCCACTAGGGCTACTGCCACTTCAACAGCATTTCTAAGGGGTGGCAACTAAGGATATTTTGGAAGCAGCTACTTGGAGTTCAGTGCATACTTTCTCTAAGCATTATCACCTTCCTATCTACTCTAAGTCTAGGGCTGGTTTTGCCACAGCTGTTTTGCAAGGCATGTTGTCAGCTCCTGCTTCTTTATGATTTGCCAGCCTCCCTTACCTCTGCTTTGGGATTCTACCCAATAGTTAGGACTGCAGCAATGGGGAACGAAGAACATAGTACAGTTTTGTACCTACCATAAATGTAGATGTTCGAGGATCCCATTGCTGCAGTCCAATTTACCCTCCCTCCTTCCCTCTGTCTTTAGGGGTGGTTGTGTAGGTGAGGTTACATGCATATATTTTTTGTATATATTCTTGTATATATTGTACATATTTTTGGTGCAGGTATTTTGGGCCTTGTCTTTTTAGGGTGTTCTGACATCTGGGGCAAGAAAAGACTGAGGATATGACGTCGGTCATGCGCATTAGTACCCTGACGTACTGACGTCAGTCTAATGCGCCCTGACCGACGTCAGCCTTATACTCTGGTATTCGGGCCGACTGGATGCGGACTATACCCAATAGTTAGGACTGCAGCAATGGGATCCTCGAACATCTACATTTATGGTAGGTACAAAACTGTACTTTTTGGGCCATTTCCTATCTCTTTATAACCCCCTGCTTTAAAGCCAGCTTTAGCTCGCTTTTGCACTTGTAATTTAAAGTTTGTCCTGTTTGTTGCATTTACCTGTTGAGGCTACACACTCAAGTGCGCTAGCCTGTGTTACATATTTATTGCACTTTCCTGCTGTTTGTTGCAAAAAAGAAAAAAAAATAAACAAAAAAATGATCCCTGTTTCCTATCCTTCCTGACCTAGAGTAGTCCAAATACAGGCTTTGCTGTATTCTGGACTTTTGGAAAGTTCCTGTGTTGCCCATTTCCTTTCTTGGATAAAGGGAAGCTTCTTTGTTCACCAGTGGCAGTGGGGAGCTTGGAGCAACCTATCTATCCCTGGAGGAGTGTTCCCAGCACAAGAATCTGGTAGTCTTTTGGCCATTTTGGGCCAATTTCTAGCTCTTTCAAGTCCCCCTGTATAAAACCCACTTTGGCGCAGGTTTTGCGCTTGTTACTACTCAGCCATGCTCCTTGTGGTCCTGCAGAGTGGTGCTAGCAGCAGAGAGGCTAAAAGAGCGACTGCTAACCTGATAAAAGTGTTTGTTTTCCTGCTACTACCTGGGTGACTGTCCGATATAGCTAAACTGCAAGTATTTCTGCTTCTTGAACTGTTTTAAGCTGTTTAGTTGTTTTTGCACCTGCACTTTTAAAGTTTGTCCTGTTCGTTGCTTTTACCTGTTGAGGCTACACACTCAAGTGCGCTAGCCTGTGTTACATATTTATTGCATAAAAAAATGATCCTTGTTTCCCGTCTTTCCTGACCTAGAGTAGTCCAAATACAGGCTTTGCTGTATTCTGGACTTTTGGAAAGTTCCTGTGTTGCCCATTTTCTTCCTTGGATAAAGGGAGGCTTCTTTGTTCACCGGTGGCAGTGGGGAGCTTGGAGCAGCATATCTATCCCTGGAGGAGTGTTCCCAGCACAAGAATCTGGTAGTCTATTGGCCATTTTGGGCCAATTTCTAGCTCTTTCAGGTCCCCCTGTATAAAACCTGCTTTAGCGTGGCTTTGCGCGATTTTGCGCATAGCGCAGCATCGTGCAGCGCCACTTAATTGGGTTTAAACCATTCTCGGCTCCACTAAGTCTGCTCTTCACTTTTTCCCTTAGAACTTAGGTTCATAGGTTCGTACTAGGCTATCTGCCCTAAGGCATTTCTAAGCCTAGCCAGAGTGTATGTGGCTTACACCACCCCTTAGGATGAGAATACTACGCCCTTTTAGGGTTTAGTTTACTATGCCTCTGTCTAGTAGTGACACAGAGATGACCCCCGGGGTAAACCTACGATCTCCCATCCATTTGTCGAGATTTCTCTTGAATAGAGTCAGTGAGGGGCTCTGCCTAACATGGACTGGGATTCTGTTCCAGAGTGTAGGGAGCCTCTGGGTTATGAATCTGTCCCTCCAGCACGTCCTATTTATTTCTGTGTTGAGGTTTAAGTCACTTGTTCTCGTGGCTCTGATGGATTTGGATTTTTTGAGGTGGAGCATGTCCATTAATTCAGGATTGGACATGGCCTTGTACGTCAGGCACAGATCACCTCTGAGTAGGCGGTATGTGACTGAATAGAGCTGGAGTTTTTTCAGTCGGGCGGCATATGGCATATGTTTAAGACCCTTTATCCTCTTGGTGAGGAACTTTTGGGGTCTTTCCAACTGCTGCAGGTGTCGGGTGAGATACATCCCAAATGGGGCATTGTTCTCAATCATTGGCCTGATAAGAGAAGAGTACAGGGGCACAATGACCTCTCTTGATCTAGATGTGAAACCCTTCATGATAAGGTGGGCAATATAGAAGGTCTTCCTAACCACTTTGGCAATGTGAGTGTCAAATGAGAGGTTACTGTCAACCTGGGTCCCTAGGTCCCTGATTACCTCTTCTGTACTTAATGGATTACCGCCTATGTGGTAATTTGTCGGTATCTTGTTTTTCCCAAAGGGTATGACTATACATTTTTTGGCGTTCAGCTTAAGGCCATGGCTCTGGCACCAATTATCCATTTCTATGAGGCCTCTCTGAAGGATGTTTGTGTCCGCTGGAATATCAATTATGGCACCCAGTTTGCAGTCATCTGCGAACTTTGTCAGCCACAATCCTCCTATGTTTGCCTGTACCTCGGAAAAATAAATGCCGAACAAGAGGGGTCCCAGGACTGAGCCCTGTGGGACACCGCTTGTGACTGGCTTAGAGTCTGACATAGCTCCAGCAACTCTGACACTGTGGGTTCTGTCCTTGAGCCAGTTTGCAACCCATCTTGTGACATATGGGTTTACATTTAAGCTGGTGAGTTTGTCTATGATGCCCGAGTGGGGTATTGTGTCAAAGGCTTTTGCAAGGTCAAGGTAGGCTGTGTGAACTGCCTTACCCTCATCAGTGGCCTTAGTGACTGTTTCAAAAAAGTCGACCAAGTTCAAAAGGCAGGATCTGTCCTTGACAAAGCCAAATTGGGTAGGATCCAATGTCTGTAGGTCCCCAATGTCTTTGTTTATGAGTTCCATAATGATCCTCTCCATAGCTTTGCAGACCAGGCTCGTCAAGCTTATGGGGCGGTAATTTCCAGGGTCCGTAGAAGCACCGCCTTTGTGAAGTGGGACCACTGTTGCCGCGCCACTCTTTGGGTGCGTATCCTGTAGTAAGGCTAAGATTAAACAGCAGCCTTATGTGTGGGTTTAGTTCCTCTTGAGTTCATGTAGCACACAGCCTGGGACACCATCCGTCCCATTGATGCTGTGTTTTTAGCTTTAGAGAAGGCGGCTCTCACCTGGGCATCTGAGATGTTAGGGAGGCTACACTCTGCTGGGATAGTTTTTTCTCCTTCGGGGAGGGGAGGAGAAATTTGCACTGAACCTGTCTGCCAGAATGTTGGCAATGTCAGTGGGTTCGTGTATTTTGTGTCATTTTGGACTAACTCTGAGCATATCTGGGAGTTTCCACCCAGGTTTCTAACATAGCTAAAGAAGGCCTTGTGATTGTCTTTTGTGTCTTTTGCGATTTTTCTCTCAAAGTTGGCCTTGGATGATTTTATGAGTGATCGTAGCTTTTTGCTAGTACTGATCAGAGACGCCTTCCCTTTTAGGGATTTTGCTCTGTCATGTAGTAGCTTCCTCCTCCTGTTGTAAAGTTTGTTTATGGCTGGGGTCCACCAGACCGGCCTGCATTTGGGGAATGGGTCTTGGTTTTATTTGGGATTGCATGATCCATGCATTCTTGAAGGTGCCCATAGAAGGCATTTGCAAAGGATTCAGCAGTGTGGGTTGTGGTTTCCACTGGCCTAGGGGCCTTGAAGGATACCACTTCAGTCTTAAGAAGTGTGAAGTTTGCTTTTGAGAAGTTCTTCACTGTGGTCTTGTGTGCAGGGGTGGGGCGGATGTGGATTTCCAGTGAGATTAATTTATGGTCTGATCTTACCAAAGAGGGATATACTTCCGGTGTGGAGCATTTTGTCCCCATGTTTGTGATGATCAGGTCTAGTATATTGTCTCCTCTTGTGGGAATGGTGACTAGTTGTTCCATTGCATTTGAGTTTATGAATTCTAGGAACCTTTGGGCTAGGGCGTTGGGGCTTGAGTAATGTTCCCAGTCTATGTTTGGGTAGTTGAAGTCTCCCAAAATGATGGTATTTGGAGAGACATTCATACTCTCCAGTGTCTTCAGGAAGGCTGTGTGGGGATCCTGAGTTTGAGAGGGTGGTCTGTAGCATGCTACAAACTGTAAGGCAGTTTTGCCTATGGTTAGTTGCACCTGGATAGTCTCCGATGCTTCATGCGTTGCCACTAACCTGGAGGTGTGGGTATCTTTGATGAAAATGGATGCTCCCCCTCCTTTTGTGGTTCGGTCCAAGTTTTGGGGCCGGAAAGCATGATATGAGGTAAAACCTGATAGTGCTGGGGTGCTCTCAGGAGCCTTGAACCAGGTTTCAGTCACTGCACGGACATCGATGTTCTCCATACTGAGGAGGGCTTCGAGGGCGTGCATCTTGAGGTTTAGACTTCTGGCATTGAGCAGCATTACCCTTAGTTTTTTCCACTTGTGTTTTCTAGGGAGGTAGGTTTGTCATTTGAGCCTTGCCTAAAAAGGCACTATGGGGTGGCAAGAGCCTTGGCCAATATCCGAAGCCCAGGGTGACAGGTGCAAGCCATCCCTTGCAGCGTGGCTTGTCAAGCATGTCATCCCAAGCAGACAGACATTGGATCCCCTTAGAATGACACCAGTAATTAAGCCAATTGTTAAAACTGATCATTTTGTCTTTGTACTGTGGCATCATTCTTGGTGAGGGTAAGATGCTGCTCAGGGTCAGGGTCATACCGGCCTGGGCTACATAATCAGAGAGCTCCTCTATGTCTCTTTTCATGTAGTCCAGGGAGGTACGTCTCAGGTCGTTCACACCGGCATGTACAATGACTTAGTCATATTTGTACTTGCTGTGGAGTGACCTGAGTGCTTGTGTTATGTGGTGGATTCTAGCTCCCGACAGGCAGCTTACTGTGACCTTTTCCTTGTTTAGTCTGGTGAGCGGGACGTCAGTGTGTCTGACTATGGAGTCACCTATTACAAGTGTGTCTGGCATGTTGTTTGGCCTTAAGGGCTGTGACTGTTTAGCACACTGACTTTGTGAACTATGTGTTGCATGTGCTATGTCTTGAGGTGGTGATTGCTTGGGTGTCTGCTTTGGAGGCTTTGTTTTGGTAGATTTTTAATCAGCGCCTCCGAGTATGTTTTTGTGTGTTTATGTGTTTGGTTTGCTGTTGTGATAGTTCTATGTGAGACTGGGTTTGTGGTGTGCGTGGTTACCTTCTCCTCCTGACTGGTCTTGCCAGTACTGAATTGAGAGAGCTCAGCCTCCAGTTTGGCTATATAGTTGCATCTCTCGCATATATTTGTATTTGTTGGGAGGAGGAGAGGGTTGTCTGTGTACATGAGGCAATTGTAACATTGCCTCAAGATTCGCAGATTCACCAGCTGAACAGGAGAGGACGCCAGCAACTGACCCTTCGAAATGCTAGAAATAGTGAAAAAGATTGCTGTGAAACTGAGTCAGAAAGGACCTATAGGGAGATGTGTACTCAACAGAATTTAGGTGAATGAAGTACTTTCTTTTGTTTAAGAGTGCTTTACCTGTATAAAAATGCTTTAGGAGCAAGTGCTGAGCTTTTCAGATAGAGTATAGGCTGTTTAGATTGCAAGTAGAACAGTTCTAAGGGAAAAATTGAAGAGCAGACTTGGCGGAGCCAGAAAAAGTTTAACCTTGTATAATGCGCACGACCGCGCAAAGGCGGATTTTAAGCAGTGAACTACAAAAGAGCTAGGAATGGTCCCAAACAACCAATTACTACAGCTTGTTGTGCTGAGGTGACTTCCCCCAAGGACAGGTAGGCTGCTCAAGGCTCCCCACTCCCACTGGTGAGCATCGAAACTTCCTTCTATCCAAGTAAGGTAATGGACAACACAGGAACTACACCACAGCCCAGAATACAGCAATGCCTGTATACTGGTCTAAACTAGTTGAGAAAGGCGGGAAAACAAGGATTATTTTTTTGTTTTTTTGTTTTTTTTGTAGAAATATACAGAAAATGCAGAGACAGTGATAAATTAGTTACACAGGCTAGCACACTTTAGTGGGCAGCCTCCACAGTTAAATTAAACAAACAATAATAAACACCCTATTCCCACTCTAAAGTCTGGCACTTGCTCACTAAAGCAATTTTATAAGTCAGCACTAAAAAATTAAAAGCACTACACCCTCACAAACTCCCCTTGAGTACTTTGTTCCCCATTGGCCCTTTTTTTCAATTATAAAGGAATTCTCAATACTATTCTAGCATGTCCAAAGGTCAGTTGTCAATCTCCTCTCTGGTCCAGCTGGTGAATTTGGGAATCTTGAGGCAATGTTACAACTGCCTCATGTACACAGACAACCCTCTCCTCCTCCCAACAAATTCCAACACATGTGAGAGATGCAACCATATAGCCAAACTGGAGGCTAAGCTCTCTCAACTCAGTACTGGCGTAACCAGTCAGGAGGAGAAGGAAAACACACTCAGTACAATTCCAGTCTCACATAGACCTACCACGACAGCAAACCAAACACACAAAAATATACTCGGAGGCTCTAAATAAAAATCTGCCTAAGCAGCAGAGACCTCCAAAGCAGACACCCAAGCAACCGCTACCCCAAAACAAAACACGTGCAACACATAGCTCACAAAGCCAGTGTGCCGAACAGTCACAGCCCTTAAGGCTAAACAACACACCTGATACACTTGTAATAGGTGACTCTATCGTCAGGCACACTGACGTCCCGCTCACCAGGCTGAACAAGGAGAAGGTCACGGTGAGCTGCCTGTCGGGCGCTAGGATCCGCCACATAACACAAGCACTCAGGTCACTCCAAGGCAAGTACAAATATGACTCAGTCATTGTCCATGCTGGTGTGAATGACCTGAGATGTACCTCCCTGGACTACATGAAAAGAGACATAGAGGAGCTCTCTGAGCATGTAGCCCAGGCCGGTATGACCCTGACCTTGAGTAGCATCTTACCCTCACCAAGAATGATGCCACAATATGAAGACAAGATGATCAATTTCAACAATTGGCTTAAGTGTTGGTGTCATTCAAAGGGGATCCAATGCCTGTCTGCCTGGGATGACATGCTCAACAAGCCACGATGCTTCGCTAGGGACGGCTTGCACCTGTCACCCCTGGGCTTTCTGATATTGGCAAAGGCTCTTGCCACCCCCATAGTACCTTTTTAAGGCAAGACTCAAAAGACAAACCCACTTCCATAGGTATCACAAGGGATAAGAAACTAAGAGTAATGCTACTCAACGCCAGAAGTCTAAACCTCAAGATGCACGCACTCAAAACTCCTTAGCATGGAGAACATCGATATCTGTGCAGTAACAGAAACGTGGTTCAAGGCTCCCGAGAGCACCCCAGCACTAACAGGTTATACCTCATACCATGTTTTTCGGCCCCAAAACTTGGACCGAACCACAAAAGGAGGGGGAGTATCAATATTCTTCAAAGATACCCACACCTCCAGGTTGGTGGCACAGCACGAAGCATCAGAGACTATCCATGTGCAACTAACAGTGTGTAAAACTGTCTTCCAGTTTATAGCCTGCTACAGACCACCCTCCCAAACCCAGGAACCCCACTTGGCCTTCCTGAGAACACTGGAAAATATGAAGGTCTCTCCAAACACCATTATATTGGGCGACTTCAACTACCCTAACATAGACTGGAAGCATTACTCTAGCTCCAACACTCTAGCCCAAAGGTTCCTAGAATTTATAAACTCAAATGCTATGGAACAACTTGTTGCCACTCCCACAAGAGGGGAAAACATACTGGACCTGATCATCACCAACATGGGGACTGTATGCGCCAGACCAGAAGTGTATCCCTCACTGGTAAGATCAGACCATAAACTAATCTCACTAGATATTCACATCCTGACCCCAGCCCCTGCCCAGAAAACCACAGTGAAAAACTTCTCTAAAGCAAATTTCACACTCCTCAAAACCGAGGTGGAATCCTTCAAAGCCCCTGGGCCTGTGGAAAATACAGCCCAGACCGCAGAATCCTTTATAAACGCATTCTATGAACACCTTCAGAAATGCATGGATCATGCAATCCCAAATAAAACGAAGACCCAATCCTCCAAAGTTAGGCGTCCTGTCTGGTGGACCCCAGCCATAAACAAGCTATACAATAGAAGGAGGAAGTTACTACATGATAGAGCAAAATCCCAAAAAGGGAAGGCATCTCTGATCAGTATTAGCATAAAACTACGGGCACTCATAAAATTGTCTAAGGCCAGCTTCGAGAGAAAAATTGCACAGGACACTAAGAATAATCACAAGGCGTTCTTTAGTTATGTTACGAACCTGGGTGGGAATTCCCAGATATGCTCAGAATTAGTCCAAAATGACAAAAAGTACACCGAACCCACAGACATTGCCAACATCCTAGCTGACAGGTTCAGTGCAAACTCCCCCCCCCCCTTCCCCACCAAAAGGGCAAATATCTATCCCAGCAGAGTGCTGCCCCACTGACATCTCAGATGCTCAGGTAAGAGCCGCCCTCTCCAAAGCAAAAAACACAGCATCAATGGGACCAGACGGTGTCTCGGGCTGCGTCCTACATGAACTCCAAGAAGAACTAAACTCAAACATAAAACTACTGTTCAATCTCAGCCTTACTACAGGATATGTATCCAAAGAGTGGCATACAGCAACTATCGCCCCATAAGCTTGACTAGCTTGGTCTGCAAAGCTATGGAAAAGGATCATCATGGAACTCATAAATAAAGATATTGGGGACCTACAGACACTGGATCCTACCCAGTTCGGCTTTGTTAAGGGCAGATCCTGCCTCTTAAACCTGGTCGATTTCTTTGAAATAGTCACCAAGGCCATTGATGAGGGGAAGGTGGTCCACACAGCCTGCCTGGACCTTGCAAAAGCCTTCGATACAATACCCCACTCGGGCATTATAGATAAGCTCACCAGCTTAAATATAAACCCCTATGTCACTAGATGGGTTGCAAACTGGCTCAAGGACAGAACCCACATGGTTAGAATTGCTGGAGCCATGTCAGACTCCAAACCAGTTACAAGTGGCGTCCCACAAGGCTCAGTCCTGGGACCTCTCTTGTTCGGTATATATTTCTCGGAGGTACAGACTAACACGGAAGGACTGTGGCTGACCAAGTTCGCAGATGACTGCAAACTGGGCGCCATAATCGACTCTCCAGCCGACACAAGCATCCTACAAAAGGGCCTCATAGAAACAGACAACTGGTGCCAGAGCCATGGCCTCAAGCTAAACGCCAAAAAGTGTATAGTCATCCCCTTTGGCAAAAACAAAGTGCCCACAAATAACCACATAGGTGGTAATCCATTAAGTACGGAAGAAGTAATTTAGAGACCTGGGGACCCAGGTTGATAGCAATCTCTCATTTGACAACCACGTGGCCAAAGTGGCTAGAAAAACATTTTATATAGCCCATCTAATCATGAAGGGATTCACATCTAGATCAGGGGAAGTCATCGTGCCTCTTTACTCATCCCTCATCAGCCCCATAATTGAGTACAATGCCCCTTTTGGGATGTACCTTACCAGACACCTGCAGCAACTGGAAAGACCCCAAAAGTACCTCACCAAGAGGATCAAAGGGCTCAAACAGATGCCATATGCTGCCCGGTTAAAGAAACTCCAGCTCTACTCAGTGGCATACCGCCTGCTCAGAGGCGATCTGTGCCTGACGTATAAAGCCATGTCCAACCCAGAATTAATGGACATGCTGCACCTCAGAAAATCCAAATCCCATCGAGCTACGTGCTCGAGACACTTGAACCTCAGCACTGAAATAAATAGGACATGCTGGAGGGACAGATTCATAACCCAGAGGCTCACTTCACTCTGGAATAAAATCCCAGTCCAGGTTAGGCAGAGTCCCTCATTGACTCTCTTCAAGAGGAATCTTGTTGAGTGGATGGGAGATGATAGGTTTACCCCGGGTATCACTTCTGTGTCACTGTTAGACAGAGGCACAGTATACTAACCTCGAAAAAGGGCATAGCAAAATTCATTTAAAATGGGTGGCGAAAGCCAAACACACTCTGGCTAGGCTTATAAATGCCCTAGGGCAGATAGCCTAGTATGAACCTATGAACCTATGAATAGACTAGTGAAATCAGTAATTCAATTATACCAAGATACAGAAAGAGTGGATTCTAAACTGCATGTGACAGTCTTACTAGTCTACCACCATCTGGTGGACAAATAACAAAACACGTGAAAATGTATATAAAATCAAGAATTCACTTAAATAAATAAACCACGATAAAATAATATGAATATACATAAAAAATGTAAAATTTTCACAATTTTGCAGACCTGAGCTTGAGTACAGGTTTTATAGACACCATATCATTAAGCCCTGAATTGTTGCAAGCATCCAGGACTAATTGCCAATATAGTTCCCTGTATTTGAATCTGGTCTCCCATGGCCCACCCCTGGGGTCTATAGGGACCACCTCTATCACGAAAAATTGATACTCTGCTTTTGGACATGCCTGAAGATGTTTTTACAGGGCGTTATTATCATTTTTCTTCCTTAAATCATAAAGGTGTTCATACATTCTTTGTTTTGACCTCCTTTCTGTCTTACACACATAGGAGTCACATGCCCCACACAAAACAATACATATCACACCTGTGGTATTACAATTTGCATACCCTCTAGTAGTTATATACTTGTGTCTACATTTTAAATATAACATGTCCCCAGTCCGTATGTACTTAATTGGGTACAACTTCCACATTTGTGTGTACCTTTTTTGTTACTAGTGAGAGTTCCGAAATTGTTATAATGGGAACCTCCTTCCAAAATATTTTTGATATTTCATCCTTTTTTGTACACACATTTAAATGGCTTGTCAAATATACAATTTAAATTTGATAAGGCTGCAAATTTTTTCCACTCCTTGTCTATAACTTGTTTGACCAAATTTGATTCACCATCATATGTGATAGTCAAAGCAGATTGGTAAGACACCCCTTCTATCTTCGTACCTAGCCTTACATAATCAGAGGTGTGATTTTTACCCAAAATAGGGGCAAACCTAGACTCTCTACCATCCATGACTTATGTTAATGCATCATTCAAAAGTGTGGGAGGGTACCCTCTGGCTTTGAACATTTCTACTATAAAATCACATTCTCTTTTAAAATCCTGGTCATCAGATGTCATTCTGCTAGCCCGGACCAGTTGACCTTTTATTACTCCTGTTTTGGTGTGGGGGGTGGGCACTCTCATAGTGAAGATAAGAATTTGAGAATGTCTGCTTTCTATGTATTTTAGATTTGAAACCATTGTCCACCCTTTGAATGTTAACATCAAGGTAATTTAACTCACTATTGTTAATCTGATATGTAAATTTTCTAGGAATTCAAAAAAATAATTATCAGTGCCAGTCCAAAAAATACAGATGTCATCTAAAACACACCCATACAGGTTACAATACTGCTTAAATTCAGAGGTGAATACATATTTGTTTTCCCAATATAGGAGAATAATATTGGCGTAGGTAGGGGCACAGTGTGCCCCCATTGCCATGCCCTTCAATTGTTTATAGTATTCTCCCTGAAAGAAAATAAAATTATTCTTAAGGACTAGCTCCATTAAAATTAGACAAGTGCAAAATACACCAAAGGGAATATTCCCACAATCGGCCATGAATTCCTCAAACCAAGCAAGTCCCACATCATGTGGAATACACGTGAACAAATCCACTACATCAAGTGTAATGAAAGTACTTGTGTTGGATTGTTGTTCATTGCTTATGCATCTTAAGAAATACCATGAATCCTTGAGAATATTCTCATTTTTGAAAACTGTTTTTTTTTAGATTATAATCTATATATTTTGCCAAAGGTGCAGTTACTGATCCTTCCGCAGAGACAATAGGCCTAAGCGGTGGGTCAGTAATACTTTTGTGGACCTTGGGTATGCCAAAGATAGAGGGTACTCTGGGCTTGTCAACATTTTAAAAGTTATAAGTCTCAATGTCTATGAGTCCCTCTATCACTAGGTCATTTAGAAACACACAAATCTTTTTGTAGGCAATGTTGACTTTGTTCAAGGAAACTCTAGCGTTTGTCTCTTCATTATTGAGCAAGTCAAACATTTTGCTTTCATAGATGAGATGATCCATTAAAACAACCCCTCCGCCCTTGTCAGGTTCCATGGTTCTAAGGTTTTTGTTTTCTTTAAAATCGTATAGAATATTCTTTTCCTCAGTAGTCACATTTGGGATCACTCTGTTGTATTTCAACATTTTCCTTAATTCTTTTTCCACCACTAGTTCAAAATTTCTAAGCTGGGGGTGCAGTGGGGGGTTGAAAGTGCTTTTCTTCACTAGTCTATTGTGAATATTCTTTTTCTCCTGTCCATTAAAAAATAATTCTAGATTTTTTTTTTGTCTAATAAATAATTTAAAATCAACTAATAAATTCACCAAATTGGTTTTTAACCTGGGTATAAAAGTGAATCCTTTCGAAAATAAATTAAAATGCCCTTTGGTGATGACAGTGCTGGTGTAGTTAAATATGTTAAAACCATTTTAGCTAAATAAGCAACCATCTTGTGTAATTTCATCTTGAGAATCTGTCTCCAATATGTTCGTTCCTGTGGTCCCCAACTTTTCTGTACTTTGTTCCCATATCTGTAGTTCACAGGACCCTTCTGTCTCAACATCTCGGACCTCCTCGGAGGTGGAAATTCTGAGGGGTCCTGTAAGTTTAAATTTTCTTGGTCGTCCTGATTAATATTCTCTGTATATGCCCATCCTCTATCGTTTTCACCCCCTTGTAAGTTGCTGTTGACCCTAAAAGGTTTTGGTTTAGGGTAATGTGTCATGCTAGCATATTCATTAGAGTCTCTCTCAATTTTCATACGTTTTCTATCCTGTATTTTCTTGCATTTAACTCAATACCATTCAAAATATCAAAATACTTTCCCTTTTCAGTGTTTATACAGAACAGTAAATCACTAACAATCCTGTTGTTAACACTCTCAATCTGATTAAAAACATTTTCCATTTCTAGCTCATTATTTTTGATAATAGCTCTCATTATGTCTGCCCCACATCTATCAAAAGCCATAATGAGGTCCTGGTGAAACTGAGAACCTACTTTTACATTATTAGGATACTTGCATACTCTTAAACCTTTAGGAACAATTTTAAATGCAGGCAGTATTTAAGATAAGCATGGTCAGTTTCCCAGGTTTAGTATTTGTACAGTAAATTATCAAGTTTAGAAAGCATAGTAGCATATGTATCATTGTTAGTAGCAACTTGCTTTTGTGCACTAAAATCAATTTTAAAGTTTAAAATGTCTCTAAAATGTCTTTTAGTACCTTGTTGGTTTGAAGTGTTGCAACTTGTTTCTCTTTCACTCAGTCCATGGTTTGGATGTGTGTTCACTTGTGAAAGACCCTCCTCATGGTTAGAGGTTAATGTGATACTGGGAAAGCCATCCAGGCTAGATTGCGGTCATTGAGAAGTTTGTGAGTTCAAATTTACAGTCCTTGTAATAGCATTTCTGCCCTCTGTTCCATCCTTCGAAGCTGAACGTTGTAATCCTTCCTGGTTACCAGGTAGAGAAACCCCTGCTGCTAGAGAAGCCATGGATTGGCTAATGGGCGACAAAAGCCCCACTAGTTGTGTCAGTTGTCCAATGAGTTTACGCAGCTCACCCAGTTCAGTCCCTTTAGATCCATTTTCATTAACAGAAGCATTGGAGCCAGCCGGTGAAGCCATAACCACAAAACCAAAACTATTAAACAGCAAAGATGTGGTAAAAGTGCCCAAAACGTAACTAGTAATCCAAAATTAGGCACTGGAGACCAGCAGTTCCAACACACAAGTGATTTAATGTTCAAACACAGCAAAAGGAACACACATCCACAAATAACATAAATGCTGGTAAAAACGCTTCCCCTTACGTTTTTGCCTCAAAGAACTTCATCAGATGGGCAAAAACCTTATAGTTGCATAGTTAAATAACTTTTCCTGTTTGAATAGACCAATAAAATCAGTAATTCAATTAGTTACCAAGATACAGAAAGAGTGGATTCTAAACTGCATGTGACAGTCTTACTAGTCTAGCACCATCTGGTGGACAAATAAAACATATGAAAATGTATATAAAATCAAGAATTCACTTAAATAAATAAACCACGATAAAATAACATGAATATACATAAAAATGTAAAAAAATGTAAAATTTTCACAATTTTGCAGACCTGTGGTATTACAATTTGCATACCCTATAGTAGTTATATACTTGTGTCTACATTTTAAATATAACATGTCCCCAGTCCGCATGTACTTACATTGGGTACAACTTCCACATTTGTGTGTACCTTTTTTGTTACTAGTGAGAGTTCCGAAATTGTTATAATGGGAACCTCCTTCCAAAATATTTTTGATATTTTGTCCTTTTTTGTACACACATTTAAGTGGCTTGTCACAAGGCTGCAAATTTTTTCCACTCCTTGTCTATAACTTGTTTGACCAAATTTGTTTTACCATCATATGTGATAGTCAAAGCAGATTGGTAAGACGCCCCTTCTATCTTCGTACCTAGCCCTTACATAATCAGAGGGGTGATTTTTAACCAAAATAGGGGCAAACCTAGACTCTCTACCATCCATGACTTCTGTTAATGCATCATTCAAAAGTGTGGGAGGGTACCCTCTGGTTTTGAACATTTCTACTATAAAATCACATTCTCTTTTAAAATCCTGGTCATCAAATGTCATTCTGCTAGCCCGGACCAGCTGATCTTTTATTACCCCTCTTTTTTGGTGTGGGGGGTGGGCACTCACATAGGGAAGATAAGAATCGAGAAAGTCCTATATTGGGAAAACAAATATGTGTTCACCTCTGAATTTAAGCAGTATTGGAACCTGTATGGGCGTTTTTTAGATGACATCTGTATTTTTTGGACTGGTACTGATAATCATTTTTTCGAATTCCTTGAATATATTTCTAAGACTACTAAGTTGCTAAAATTTACATATCGGATTAACAATAGTGAGTTAAATTACCTTGATGTTAACATTCAAAGGGTGGACAATGTTTCAAATCTAAAATACATAGAAAGCAGACATTCTCAAATTATTATCTTCAGTATGCGAGTGCCCACCCCCCACACCATAAAAGAGTGGTAATAAAAGATCAACTGGTCCGGGCTAGCAGAATGACATCTGATGACCACGATTTTAAAAGAAAATGTGATTTTATAGTAGAAATGTTCAAAGCCAGAGGGTACCCTCCCACACTTCTGAATGATGCATTGACAGAAGTCATGGATGGTAGAGAGTCTAGGTTTGCCCCTATTTTGGATAAAAATCACACCTCTGATTATTTAAGGCTAGGTACGAAGATAGAAGGGGCGTCTTACCAATCTGCTTTTACTATCACATATGATGTGAAACAAATTTGGTCAAACAAGTTATAGACAAGGAGTGGAAAAATTTGCAGCCTTATCAGATTTAAATTGTATATTTGACAAGCCACTTAAATGTCTGTACAAAAAAGGATGAAATATCAAAAATATTTTGGAAGGAGGTTCCCATTATAACAATTTCAGAACTCTCATTAGTAACAAAAAAGGTACACACAAATTTGAAAGTTGTACCCAATGTAAGTACATACGGACTGGGAACATGTTGTATTTAAAATGTAGACACAAGTATATAACTACTAGAGGGTATGCAAATTGTAATACCACAGGTGTGGTATATATTGTTTTGTGTGGGGCATGTGACTCCTATGTGGGTAAGATGGAAAGGAGGTTAAAACAAAGAATGTATGAACACCTTTATGATTTTAGGAAGAAAAATGATAATAACGCCTTGTACAAACATCTTCAGGCATGTCCAAAAGCAGAGTATCAATTTGTCGTGATAGAGGTGGTCCCTATAGACCCCAGGGGTGGGCCAAGGGAGACCAGACTCTAATACAGGGAACTATATTGGCAGTTAGTCCTGGATGCTTACAACAATTCAGGACTTAATGATATGGTGTCTATAAAATCTGTACTCAAGCTCAGGTCTGCAAAATTGTGAAAATTTTACATTTTTTTACATTTTTATGTATACTCGTGTTATTTTATCGTGGCTTATTTATTTAAGTGAATTCTTAATTTTCTGTACATTTTCATGTGTTTTGTTATTTGTCCACCTGATGGTGCTAGACTAGTAAGACTGTCACATGCAGTTTAGAATCCACTCTTTCTGTATCTTGGTAACTAATAGAATTACTGATTTCATTGGTCTATTCAAACAGGAAAAGTTATTTAACTAGGTAACTATGAGGTTTTTGCCCATCTGATGAAGTTCTATGAGACAAAAATGTAAGGGGAAGTGTTTTTATCAGCGTTTGTTATTTGTGGATGTGTGTTCCTTTTGCTGTGTTTGAACATTACATCACTTGTGTGTTGGAACTGCTGGTCTCCAGTGCGCAATTTTGGATTGCTAATTACGTTTTGGGCACTTTTACCACATCTTTGCTGTTTAGCACTTTTAAAATAACTTGTAAAAGAGTTGTATGACCAACTTAGGAGACAGTGCATGACATGACCAACTTAGGACACAATGTATATCTAAAGAGGCAGGACTGACTGCATTTGTCAAGAACTGTATAAAAGTCCTGTACTCATTGATGTATCAGTCAGTCAGTCAGCAAACCAAGTCATACACATGATTTGTCAGTCAGTTAAATCAGCCAAACTAGCTAGTCAAGGAATAATAAAGACTATACTGACTCTGGGATGCCTTGCTTTGCTGATCATTTATTATTCTTGTTCTTCTGACTGCCTGTATTTTTTCCTCATAGGTGCAGTGCTTGTAGATATGTTTACAATAGTGATACTGTACAAAGCCACTCCAATAAGCCTTAAAAGTTCACTCACACTTACCATTTGGATAATAATATTGCACAGTAATAACTGGACACTCCTTGGTAAGGGCCTTATTAGTAGCTGATATTAGTGGTTGGTGGCAGTGATTACTTATAGCCTGGGAGGAAGGGGCATAGCTGGAGAACCTGTGCCAGCCTTCTCCAGGAATGTCTGTGTGTTTGTATATAACTCATATCTTAAAGTGTGTGTGTGTGTGTGTGTGTGTGTCAGCTACTTGGGCAGGGACATGAAGCACTGGTTGGACAGAGAGGATGTTGGTGGTTTTAGCTTGACCACTAGGCTGAGATCTGGACCCTATAGCTGTGCCAGTGGAGAGTCTTATAGGGGATCTGGAGAGAAAGGGAGAAACCAATCCCAGAATGACTGTGATCTATGTGTGCTCTTAAGGGAAACTACTTTACTGTGTGCATATTTGTTATCCTTCCCAATGTGGATGCCCCCTCACTGGTGTTAGTGGTGAGGATTGAGGCTCTTTGATTACTGGACCAGTGCACGGGCATCACATATTGTTTGGTAGTGGTGGGATATCCACACCACATATTAATTGGTTGGCAATTAGCTTGTAGTGGTGTGGTTAGTGTATTCCTGTAGGTTGTGTACAGTGATCACTGAAGGTGTTTTTGTACTCTAAATCAGCCATGCAGTGAATATTCAGAGTCCAGATCACAATTGTTTTCTTTTGTTAGCTTAGTTTGGGAGAGCAGGCATGAATGTCAGCAGAGGAGTATGGCAAGCTGTCAAGGAGCCAGTTGACTGAGATGTGCCAGGCTAAGGGACTGGTGCATGGAAACCTGACTAAGGCAGACATAGGTTCATAGGTTGGTACTAGGCTATCAGCCCTAGGGCCTATACAAGCCTAGCCATAACAATTCCCTGGCTATTTCTTCCCACACTATTTACTTCCCTGGACCCCTGTCTAGCAGGGCGACTGATATGATCCCTGGGGTGAATTTCCTTTCTCCCATCCAATCATCAAGGTTCCTTTTGAAGAGGGCCAAAGAGGCACTCTGCTTGACATGTATGAGTGATCTATCCCAGAGTCTGTGGAGTCTCTGGGTCAGGAACCTATCCCTCCAGCATGTTTTGTTTATTGTGATGACAAGGTTTAGATCCCTGGAGCAGGTGGCTTTGAGGGACTGGGATTTCTTTAAGTGTAGCATGTCCAACAGCTCTGGTTTTGACATGGCCTTGTATGTTAAGCAGAGATCGCCTATGAGTAGACGATATGCGACAGAGTATAGCTGGAGTTTTTTAAGGCGGTCAGTGTAGGCCATCTGCTTTAGGCCTGTGATTCTTTTAGTGAGGTATTTCTGCGGCCTTTCCAGTTGTTGTAGATGTCTTGAGAGATGGGTCCCCTTCACTACACCGACACGCTACAAAGCCGACACTCAAAACACCGACACCAAAAGACCGACGACGCAGATGATCGACAAGGTGAGATCCCGACAGCCGAAACACCGACATGGGCAACGTGTGAGTGCGACTCAGTAAGTGTGCGATAGTGAGGGATTTAGGGTTAGGGAGCGGACAGGTAAGTGTGCGATAATTAGGGATTTAGGGTTAGGGTGCAGGAAAGATGAGTGTGCGGTAGTGTCGGACTTAGGGTTGGGGTGCAGGTAGGGTGAGTGTGCGATAGTGATGGACTTTAGGTTTAGGGATGGGTTAAGTGAGTTAGGGTTAGGGTGCGGGTAGGGTAAGTGTGCAGTTGTGTCGGACCTTAGGGTTAGGGTTTGGGTTAAGGTTAGTGCATGTATAGTTGTGTGTAATGTGTAGTTTACGTTTTGTTTGTCGGTGTTTTGGGTGTTGGTGTTATGGTGTTCGGTTTTGTGAGTTGTCGGTATTGTGTGTTTTCGGTCTTTTGGTGTCGGTGTTTTGGGTGTCGGCTTTGTGGCGTGTCGGTGTAGTGAAGGGGATCCTGAGAGATACATACCAAACGGGGCGTTGTATTCTATAATGGGTCTAATGAGGGATGAGTACAGTGGGACAATGACCTCCTTTTTTCTAGATGAAAAGACCTTGGTGATGAGGTGTGCCACATAGAAGGATTTCCTGACTGTTGTGGCGATGTGGTTATCGAAGGTGAGACCACTGTCCACCTCTGTCCCTAAGTCTCTTATCACACTTTCGGTGTTTAGTGTACTACCACCTATATGGTAATTCACGGATACATGTTTTTTCCCAAAGGGGATAACTATACATTTCTTGGCATTGAGCTTGAGCCCATGGCTCTGGCACCAAGCATCTGTTTCTGTAAGGCCCTTTTGTAGAGTATCCACATCATTTGGGGATTCAGTAATGGCTCCCAGTTTGCAGTCATCTGCGAAATTTGTTAGCCAGAGTCCCTTAGTGTTGATCTGTACTTCAGAGAAGTAGATGCCAAACAAGAGCGGTCCCAGGACTGAACCCTGAGGTACTCCACTTGTCTGGAGCTGGATTTGGAGTTGGCTACTTTTACAGTGTGGGTTCTTTCAGTAAGCCAGTTAGCAATCCATTGGGTGACGTAGGGATTAATGCCCAGCTTAGTAAGTTTATCTATGATTCCAGAGTGGGGGATGGTGTCAAAGGCCTTGGCAAGGTCTAGATAGGCTGTGTGGACCACCTTACCCTTGTCCATGGCTCTGGAGACTGATTCGAAGAAGTCAATCAGGTTCAGGAGACCAGATCGGCCCTTCATGAACCCAAACTGGGTGGGGTCCAGTGTTTGAAGGTTGCCAATGTCTTTGTTTATAAGTTCCATGATAATACGCTCCATGGCCTTGCAGATAAGGCTTTTCAGACTGATGGGATGGTAGTTTCTGGGATCAAAGGTGGATCCCCCCTTGTGGAGTGGGATAACTGTAGCTCTGCCACTGTGGCACGAAACCTGAGGTGAGGCTATGATTAATCATGACACTTAGGTGAGGTGCCAGTTCATATTGTAGTTCATGTAGTACACAGCCCGGGATGTCATCTGGTCCCATGGATGCTGTATTCTTAGCTTTGGAGTTTTTTTTACCTCTGTGGCTGTTATTACCATAATTTGGCAGTCTTCCAGTATTGAGATGGGCCATTTAGGGGGTGAGAGGGGGGTGAAGTTGGCACTGAATCGATCTGCCAGGATATTGGCAATATCCTTGGGATCAGTATATTTAATGCCATTCTGTTTTAGCTCAGAGCAGATCTGAGCATTTCCATTTAGATTTTTGACATAGTTATGGAATGCTTGTGGTTGTCTTTGGAATCTGTGGCAATTTTATTTTCGTAACTAGCTTTGGAGGATTTTATGAGGGATCTCAGTTTCTTACTGAGGCTGGTAAGGGAGTTTTTTGCATCCTGAGATTTTCCTCTTTTCTGCAACAGTTTCTTCTTTTTGTTGTAAAGTTTGTTTATGGCAGGGGACCACCAGATTGGCTTCCTTTTTTTGGATGAGAGCATCTTGGTTCTATTTGGGATGACACAATTCATGCATGAGTGGATGTGCTTGTACAGTGCCTTAGTGTAGGATTCAGCAGTTGAACTTTCAGTTCCCGTTTGCATGGGTGTCATGAAGTTTGTCACTTCTGACTTGAGTAGCATGAAGTTGGCTTTGGAGAAGTTTTTTATGGAGGTTTCTTTACTGGGGGGTGGGATGTGGATGTTAAGGGTGATTAGCTTATGGTCAGACCTGACTAAAGAGGGGGTGACCATAGGTGTGGAGCATCGATTTCCCATGTTGGTAATGACCAGGTCTAGGATATTGGAGCCCCTGGTGGGACTATGGATTAGTTGATCCAGGGCGTTGGAATTTATGAATTCCAAGAACAGTTGGGCAAAGATGTTGGTACATGAGTAGTTTTCCCCGTTAATGGCAGGGTAGTTAAAATCACCCAATATTAAGGTGTTTGGTTCTATCTTAATATTTTCCAGTATGTTTAGAAAGGTGTAGTGGGAATCTTGGGGTATGGTGGGGGATCTGTAGCAAGCTACAGTTTGGATTGCAGTCTTACCTAGTGTTAGTTGCACCTGGAGAATTTCAGACGCATTGTGTTGGGCAACTAGCCTGGTGGTGTGAATATCCTTGGGTGAATATTGACACTCCACCTTCAGTGTTTCGGTCCTGGTTTGGTGGCCGAAAAGTGTGGTAAGAGTTGTAGCCTGGTATTGCAAGGGTGCTCTCTGGAGCCTTGAACCAGGTCTCAGTTACTGCACATATATCGATATTCTCCATTTTTAGGAGTGCCTCGAGAGAGTGCATTTTGAGGTTTAGACTTCTAGCATTGAGTAGCATTACCTTCAGATTTTGCATGCTTGTACCTGTTATGGTGGTGGTTTTGTCCTTTGAACTTTGCCTAAAAAGGCACTATAGGGGTGGCAAGAGCCTTAGCCAGTAACCCGAATCCTAGGGGCGACAGGTGCAGACCATCTCTGGCAAAGCATCATGGTCTGTCAATCATGTTGTCCCAGGCAGACAGATACTGGATCCCCTTTGAATGACACCAGAAGCTTAGCCAGTTGTTGAAGTCAATCATTTTGTCTTTATATTGTGGTATCATTCTGGGCGAAGGCAGGATGCTACTCAGGGCTAGGGTCATATCTGCCTGGGCCACATGATCCGAGAGCTCTTCCTTGTCTCTTTTTATGTAGTCCAGGGAGGTACGTCTCAAGTCATTCACTCCAACATGGACAATGACAGAGTCATATTTGTACTTGTTGTGGAGTGACTTGAGTGCATGTGTTATGTGGTGGATCCTGGCACCCGACAGGCAGCTGACTGTAATTTTCTCCTTGTTCAACCTGGTGAGAGGGACATCAGTGTGCCAGACTATAGAGTCACGTATGACTAAAGTGTTAGGTACATTGTCTTGCCTTAGGGGCTGTTGCTGGGTGGCACACTGGTGGTGTGAACTATGTGACACTTTGGTTGTGATTGGTGTTTGCCTTTCAGCTTCAGAGATCCTTGTTGCTTGGGCAAGTTACAGTTAAGGGCCTCTGCATATGTGAATTTAGTGTTACTATATGTGGGTGTTGGTTGTGTGGGTTTAGAAGAGCTATGTGTTGCTTGAGGTGTAGTGTGGGTGTTAACATTCTCCTCTTGACTGTCTAGCACAATCTTGGGGGGAAGAGTGCTTCGCTTCCATTTTGGCTATGTAAGTGCATCTCTCACAGGTTGTAGTGTTGGGTGGTAGGAGGAGAGGGTTGTCTGTGTACATGAGGCAATTGCTGCATTGGCCCAGTATGCCCAGTTTCACGAGGTGGACAGGAGAAATCACTGGAAGCTGACCCCTGGACATGCCTGGTTTGGTGTTTTTTTTTTTTTTTTTTTTTTTTTGTAAAGTACAGGAGCTGTTTTCCCTTACCTTAGCAAGGTACTTTGCAATTATAGGTTGTTTAGTGCCTACTATTAATTTCTCCTTATTAACAAGGAGAGTTGAATGCTTGTATCAGTTTAAGGCTTCCTAGTGTTTTCCAGCAGGTATTAGAGAAAGTGCTAGTCAGAGGGATGCTTAAAGGTAAGATGAAAAAAATGCACACTGCAGTGTGCATTAGAGAAGTTAGATGTGAAAGTAGGTAACTTAAGTTTTACCTGTTTAAAAAGTTAAGGTTTAGTGGAGAGTTACTATTTTTAAAACAGCAAGAAAGGGGTGGTCACTGTTGTATTCTGGTACTATGGAATACAGTAGGAGGGCCAATAAATTTAAATAGTTGAAGAGGAGGGATTTCAAAAATGATGATTTTGTGATTACTCACACAAGCCAGTGAAAGTAGAGAGGAAATGAGATAATGGTCAGATTAACATAAGAGGCAGGCAACTAGAAACACAGTGGTATTTAACAAGACAACTGTAACTGGGTGGGAGGACGGGAAAAAATTACTCCGAAGAGAGAGAGCTGTGGTATCTTTTGAAGTTTTAATATGCTGTTAAAGCAGAATGCAAGTAAAACACAAGGTAAAGAAAACAAACCACAGTATTCAAAATATAAAAAGGCAATGAAGTAATACAAAAAATAAAAGCAAACTTAATCTTTCCTTCACAGCAAAGTGTAGCAAAGTCTGGATGAGCCTTTCTGGTAAAGCTCTGAAATGTTTTATTTTACTCCTTAAATAGAAGGTTTAGTTCCTAGCTCCACCCCCTCAGTTAACAAATGATTAACCTTAAGTGACCTCTTCTATCTTATGAATGAGTCCTTAATTGATCAGTTCTAATTTCTGCCTGACTCAGAAGAGAGATAGAGCTGCGGTCTCTTTTGAAGTTTTAATATGCTGTTAAAGCAGAATGCAAGTAAAACACAAGGTAAAGAAAACATACTACAGTATTCAAAATATAGAAAGGCAATAAAGTAATACAAAAAATAAAAGCAAACTAACCTTCCCTTCACAGCAAAGTGTAGCAGAGTCTGGATGTGCCTTTCTGGTAAAGCTCTGAAATGTTTTATTTTACTCCTTAAATAGAATGTTTAGTTCCTAGCTCCACCCCCGCAGTTAACAAATGATTAACCTTAAGTGACCTCTTCTATCTTATGAATGAGTCCTTAATTTATCAGTTCTAATTTCTGCCTGACTCAGAAGAGAGAGAGAGCTGTGGTCTCTTTTGAAGTTTTAATATGCTGTTAAAGCAGAATGCAAGTAAAACACAAGGTAAAGAAAACAAACCACAGTATTCAAAATATAGAAAGGCAATAAAGTTATACAAAAAATAAAAGCAAACTAACCTTTCCTTTACAGCAAAGTGTAGCAGAGTCTGGATGAGCCTTTTTGGTAAAGCTCTGAAATGTTTTATTTTACTCCTTAAATAGAAGGTTAAGTTCCTAGCTCCACCCCCTCAGTTAACAAATGATTAACCTTAAGTGACCTCTTCTATCTTATGAATGAGTCCTTAATTTATCAATTCTAATTTCTGCCTGACTCAGAAGAGAGAGCGTGCCGTGGTCTTTTTTGAAGTTTTAATATGCTGTTAAAGCAGAATGCAAGTAAAACATAAGGTAAAGAAAACAAACCACAGTATTCAAAATATAGAAAGGCAATAAAGTAATACAAAAAATAAAATCAAACTAACCTTTCCTTCACAACAAAGTGTAGCAGATTCTGGATGAACCCAGTTGCATCAGAAAACAGCAATCAGGAGGGCGATCAGACTGGCCATGGAGATGTACAACACTCAGAGAATGGGACAGCTCAGCCTTTCTGGAGAGGACTTAAAAGTCCATCTGGAGCTAAAGATACTTGAGATGGAGGCCAGGTGTTTGGAAACAGAAGCAGCAGGGAGACTGAGATATCTACAGGCTGAGGAGAATGAGAAACTGCTATGCCTGGAAGCTGAGGAGAAGGAAAGGCAGATGCAGCATGAAAAAGAGATGCTGTCTCTTCACCAGAGTCGTGGAGATAATGGGGAAGGGAGTAACTGGACCTCAGAAGCACAAAAGGTCAATAAATTTCTTCCGCTGTTTACAGAGGGGGATAATTTTGATGGTTTCATTCATATGTTTGAGATGGTATGTAAACAGTATGATGTTGACCAAAGGCTCTCGGTACAGTTCCTAACCCCCTTACTCCATGGTAAAGCTGCAACTGTGTTGTCTAAACTTTCGGATCACAATTTTTATGATTATACTGCTGTTAAGAATAGATTGTTAGAATTTTGTAAGCTAACACCTGAAACTTATAGGAAAAAGCTTTGTGAGCATAGACGCAAGGCAGATGAAAATGTGTGTGATTATGTTGCTGAACTGAGCACTTATTTTCATAGGTGGGTGAGTGGATGTCAGGTCACCACTTTTGAAGGGTTGGCAGACCTTTTGGTGAGGGAACAATCCCTTAGCACTTTGCCTGAGGACATGAGGATCTGGTTAGCTGATAGATAATGTGCTACATAAGATGGGTTGGGAAAGAAGGGAGACCTATACCTAGCAAGCAGGGCATCCCTGCACAGGAAAGGGACCCTCAGTACTGCTCGTGGGTCTAAAGGAACCTATAGTGGGCAGCCTAGACTGCACCAACAGAATCTGCCAGTGGCAGGTAAGCCACTAGTCCAGGTACACGTCCAGGACCTAGGGTTAAATGTTTTGAATGCAGCCAGTAAGGCCATGTGGCATACAGATGCCCGTGGAGATAAGGTGAGGAACAAAAAGTGAGAGAGCAAGTAAGTGGGAAAGACAAAATGCCAATCATAGGTTGTCTCGAGACAACAAGGGTACCAACCTACCATCCTGCAAATGTCCAGATAGGGAAGGATTTGGATGAGGCAGTACCATGTGTTAATGTAGTTATACGCAGTCATACTTTGAGACAAGCATGTGGGTCTGGTAGCCTGAGGGAGACCCAAACATACTGCATACTTGCAGCCAGGACTGGTGAGGTAGTTACTTCAGGGAAGGAGCTACTCTGTAGCAGTAAGTCTGAAGGTGAGCCACAGCTGCTTGTGGGTACTGATGTTCCCTTGGACAGAGTGACTGCAAAGGTAAAGGTGAGTACTAGTACCCAGGCTGACAGTGAGACACTGCTGTCAGAGGATGCCAGACTTCCTGTGGAAGGGGAGTTGGGAAGGGTTACAAAGAGACAGTTGAGACAGGCTCAGCTCTCAGACCCTACATTGCAAGGCCTGAGGCAGGTAGCTAGTGAGGCACCTGATTCTCAAGGGAAGAATGAGTCTGTATACTGGAACAAAGGGTTACTGTATAGAGAGTGGACCCCTGAAGGAGGGCTAGAAGGTGAGAGGATACAGCAGTTGGTAGTGCCTAGAGCCTACCATCTGGCACTTTTACCCATAGCCCATGATATTCCCTTTGCAGGTCATATGGGCATAAAACATACAAAGAGACATATTATGCAGAATTTCTATTGGCCTGGAATTTCCAGAGATGTAACAGGATACTGCAGGACCTGTGAGCAGTGCCAAAAGGTAGGCAAGGCAGGAGATAATGTGAGAGCTCCTTTGATGCCTTTGCCTGTGATTGAGGAGCCATTTGAGAGGGTAGCTATGGATATTTTGGAGACCCTGAGTATTCCAAGTTCCACAGGGAAAAAGTATATCCTAGTGGTAGAGTATGCTGCAAGATACCCTGAGGCAGTGGCGTTGTCCTCCATTAAGACAGAAAAGATGGCAAATGCTTTGTTAAGAGATTTTCAGCAGGGGCAGGTTTCCCAAAAGAAATACTGACTGACAGAGTTGCCAATTTCATGTCACACCTGCTGGCTTGTCTGTGGAAGTACTGTGGGGTGAAGCACCTAAAGACCACCCCCTACCATCCCCAGACTAATGGTCTTGTTGAGAGGTTAAACTCTACAGTCAAGTCCATGCTACGGGCATTTGCAGACCAGTTTAAGTGGGAGTGGGACAAATATTTGCCCCGTCTTTTCTTTGCTTACAGAGAGGTTCCCCAGGAATCCACAGGTTTTTCACCCTTTGAGTTGCTGTATGGGCATAGGGTGAGGTGACCTCTAGATTTAATTCGTGATGAGTGGGATGGTGAGTGTGAATCTCACAAGGAGTCTTTTGTGGCATATGTCCTAAACCTGAGGACAAGGCTCAGGGAACTCTTGGGCTTGACCCAAGAGAACGTGTTAGAAGCCCCACAGCAGAAAAAGGTATGGTATGACAGGAATGCTCGAGCTAGAGAGTATGCTGTAAGGCAGCAGGTAATGGTTCTCGTTCCTGTCAGACACAACAAGCTGTAAGCAGCTTGGGAGGGACCCTACAAGGTGGTAAGTAAAGGTAAGTGATGTTAACTATGTGGTAGAACTGCTAGGCAGGAGGTAGGAGCACAAAATGTACCATGTTAACATGATGAAACCTTACCATGATAGGGTGGCCCATGTGTTGAGTATTTGCAGTGCATTGCAGGAGGAGTATGAGGGGGATCTGGTGACTGATCTGCTCTGTAAGGCTCGGACTGACACCTCAGTGGAAGGGGTAGCAATGTCCCAGCAGCTATCCCCTAACCAGGTTCGAGAAACCCGAGCAGTGTTACAGGAGTTTGGGGACATGTTCACTGGGAAACCAGGGTGCACCCACCTGATGCAGCACCAGGTGGATACAGGACCCCAAAGGCCCATTAGGCAGACACCTTATAGGGTGCGTGATAGAGTCATACATACTTTGACGGAGGAGATACAGGAGATGTTGGAACTAGGGGTAATTCAAGAGTCCAACAGTCCCTGGGCCTCCCCAGTGATGCTGGTGCCAAAAGAGGATGGCAGCACCAGGGTCTGTGTGGACTACAGGAAATTAAATAGTCACACAGAGTCAGATGCTTGCCCCATGCCTATGACAGATGAGGCCCTAAAGCAGCTGGGTGGGGCTAAGGATCTTGCCACCATTGATCTTACCAAGGGTTACTGGCAGGTGCCCTTGACTCCCAGTGCTAGAGAGAGGTCCGACTTTGTGACTCCTTTTGGCTTTTATGAGTTCACAAAGATGCCCTTTGGGATGAAAAATGTCCCAATGACTGTCCAGAGGCTGGTAGATCATATCCTAGCAGGAGAGTTTGCCCTTGCTTACCTAGATGATATTGCCATCTACAGCCATTCTTGGCAAGAGCACCTTCAGCATGTTAGGGAGGTGATGGTAAGACTACAGAGGGCAGGGTTGACCATTACGCCCAGCAAATGTCAGGTGCATATGGCAGAGGTCTCCTACCTGGGACATAGAGTGGGGAGTGGTAAGATCATGCCAGGACCTGCCAAAGTGGAAGCCATTCAGGCATGGCCTGCACCTGTTACCAAAACCCAGGTGAGGGCATTCTT
Source organism: Protopterus annectens (assembly GCF_019279795.1). Classification (NCBI taxonomy): domain Eukaryota; kingdom Metazoa; phylum Chordata; order Ceratodontiformes; family Protopteridae; genus Protopterus; species Protopterus annectens. The sequence continues at coordinate 406,200,923 of NC_056734.1, read as the reverse complement.
GGGGACAGCAGAGTACTATAGAATGTTTGTCCCCAGTTATAGTACCATAGCTGCTCCCCTCACAGACCTGACAAGCAAAAGCAAGCCAGATAAGGTAGTGTGAACCCCAGCATGTGAGCAGGCATTCCAGAAGCTTTGGGTGGACCCACTGTGTTAGCCAGTCCAGATTAGAGCAAAGAATTTGTTTTGCAGATGGATGCTTCAAACCATGGGTTGGGGGCTGTACTTAGCCGGATTTCTTCAGAGGGAGAAGAGCACCCAATGGTTTATCTCAGTCGTAGCTTCAACCCAGGGAGGAATGCTATGCTGCTGTAGAAAAGGAATGTTTAGCCATTGTGTGGGCATGTCAGAGAGTTCAGCCTTATCTGTACGGAAGAAAATTTACTGTAGTTACAGATCACAATCCCCTAACAAGGTTACACCAAGCCAGCCAGCAAAATGCCAGTTGCCAAGATTGAGCCTCGGGTTCAAGCATATGATATGTCAGTTCAGCAACACAGTAGGGTTAGCAATGCCAATGCAGATGGGCTATCAAGACAGGGAATGGGGTAAGGTATACTCAGATGGGACTAACCCTCTCAAGCTACGTTTCTCAAGGGTCACTTTAAAAACTAACTTGAGTTCTTCTGTGGGGAAAGATGTGTGAAGGCTGCCAACCTAGCTAGATAGAATTTTGTTAGATAATTCTGTCATTTGTAAATATTAATATAAGCTACAGGTTTGTTCTCTTAAATGGAAGAAAATTGTGTTAAACGTTGAACGTCAAAAATGTAACAACAGTGCACTCTGCTGAAAAAAAGCTGATAAGTCAAACCTTGTATGACTGTTTGTCTCAAATCAGAGCTGTGATGTCTGGACCAGCATATTCTTTCTGTTGTTTTGAGACCAGAGTTAATTGCATGTCTTTAATTGCTGTGGTTTCCTGACCAGGTGCAAGATCAAAGCTATGTTAAACTCTGAGTTTCTGTTAGCCTGGGAAACCTGAGAAGAATGATGTAATCTAAAATGAGCCAGCAGTGATGTATTATCAATTTAAGACTTTCTCAGAGACAGGGAGAGAGCATTTTGGATGTTGTCTGAAGCTGACAACAACAACTCACTTGTACTCTGCTTTTGCTGTATATGTAAGTTTATTTCAAACTGTGATTGCTGTTAGGAAAAGATAGAACATAGTAAGTTTAGTCTGGCTGATTTCTATATTTATGTCAGAACTATTGTACAGTATTATTTTAAGCATTTTCCTGTGATCTCTGAACTCTTGACTAGCACTGTATAGTAAGAAGTATTGTCTTGTGTTTTTATTATTTCTTATTAAATATTTTTAAACCTTTCAACTGTGGCTGTTTTGTGTAGAGATAATTTAAGCTGTTGAGTACATTGCATGTATATAGTGATACTGTACAAAGCCACTCCAATAAGTCTTAAAAGTTCAGTCACACTTACCATTTGGATAATAATATTGAACAATAATAATTGGACACCCCTTGGTAAGGGCCTTATTAGTAGCTGACATTAGTGGCGGTGATTACTACCTTATAGCCTGACAGGAAGGGGCATAGCTGGAAAACTTGTGCCAGCCTTCCCAGGAATGTGTGTGTGTGTGTCAGCTACTTGGGCAGGGACATGAAGCAGTGGTTGGACAGAGAGGGTGCTGGAGGTTTTAGCTTGACCATTAGGCTGAGATCTGGACCCTATAGCTGTGCCACTGGGGAGTCTTATTGGGGATCTGGAGAGAAAGGGAGAAACCAGCGCCAGAATGACTGTGATCTCTGTGTGCTCTTAAAGGGAATTGTACTTTACTGTGTGTGTATTTGTTATCCTTCCCAATGTGGATGCCCCTCACTGGTGTTAGTGGTGAGGATTGAGGCTCCTTGATTACTGGGCCAGAGCATGGGTGTCACAGCATATTGTATTCCCGACTAGAGGTTCTGACTGGTCAACCACAGTCTGATGGTTGTGGTTCCCATTCACTTCTCTACATCAAGTTCCTTCCTCTCTAGCCATAGAGTGCTCACAAGACTCTTTCCCCTGAGGAGTTGGGAGGACTGCCTGGCAAAGAATCACACCCAAGATTACCCAGAAGGGTGCAGTTGAGGTATATGGGAAAGGCAGAGGGGGCTGGGATCAAGAACAGCAGCAGTAGTCAGGTGGAGAGTAAGCCTGCAGAGAAAAAAATAGTTCTCATTCTATCCATTTACACACATTGTTTTGCTATGATACCTGCCAGAAGTCTATATTCTATATTATTGCCTTAAGTACACATTCTGTCATATAGCAGCAAGGGTTACATTCATATCTAATTTGTTTCTTTTTATAGAATTGTGAATATTGGGAAAACCTTGCTGATAGGATAATCAAGGATAAAAAGCTGTGGTTCATTGATGTCCTGGAAGCATACTTGGGAAACTACACCTGCATACTTTCATACTTTGACCATGGAAAAATTTTCAATCTGACAAGAACGATTGCTATTGACATGAAAGGTAGGATTAAAATGTTACTAGGAGTCTGGTCATTTATTTTCAGTCACTTTAAAACAATGGTTTTGCATAGCAGGGCAAGGGCAGCTACAGTGTGTGTGTGTGTGTGTGTGTGTGTGTGTGTGTGTGTGTGTGTGTGTGTGTGTGTGTGTGTGTGTGTGTGTGTAAGTATGTATATGTATAGATATCTCTGTGTGCATGTGTGTGTGTATACATATATATATATATATATATATATATATATATATATATATATATATATATATATATATAGATTCACTTTATAAGCTTGAACTTCTGAAATCTCGAATTACAGAATCTCGAGCCTATAAAGACAAAAATCCAAATACCCGAAATTACACAATCACAAAGCCCTAAATCTCAAAACCATAAACCTGCAAAATTCAAACTCCGAACACTTGCAACCACCATGACAACACACATGCACACAAGTAAACAAGCACACGCACCTACCCTTATTATATGCAGGGGGGCAAGCCCCCCTGCACCCCCATGTGGGGGGCTGCGCCCACCCCACACCCCCTACTTAAATATTATAACTCCAAGGTCACATTACATACACACACACAAAACACCACCACACAAACTACATTCCTTTCGCACACACACATCACAGTAACAGCACACACTAACACACACTATAGCTCCCACCCAACACCCTTAAACATAAACACTTACCTGAATCCACAAACATATTGCAACATCAGAACCGCTAATTCAAAATCTCCCGCATTCCAGATTTTGAATTTTATGCTTCTGTGGTTGCGATCTTCCGATCCTTCTACTTTATGGACTTGAGATACTGAAATTCAAGATGTCAGTATTTCAAGCTTATAAAGTGTTTTATATATATATATATATATATATATATATATATATATATATATTTATAGAGAGAGAGCTGTAGATACAGATATAGATATATAAATATATGTGCATGTATGTGTATGTATGTATATGCGTGTATGTGTATATATAGACTTTAGCTGTCCAAGTCAGCTGACATGTTTTGGGGAACAAATCAGAGTTCCCAGAAAAAGACCACACAGGTAAAAAGAAAATATGGTGTCTTTGTATGTCTGTATTGCAGATTAAACATTAACCAGTGATCTATTAGTTGTGCATTCTTCAGTAATGTTACATAAGACACTGGGTGTGCCTAATTAGGGATGGTTATGCTGAGACAAAACAAAGTTTTTTTTTTTAGTTTTAATTTAAGGGAATGCAGGAAGTTTTACCTTTAAAAGGTTACTTATCATGAGTAGCTTGTCTTCATTACTTTTTGGACTTTATCTGTTTGTGATTTGCCTTGCTATCCTTAGCTCTGATGTTGTCCTTTCCATTCTTCCTTACCAGTGGGTTTGGATCTGATCCTCTGAATCAACTCGGCCGCATACACTCGACTTCGGATCCAGCTCTCGAGCTCCTCCCTTTACCCATAATACTCTATTCCATCCCAAACACCTCAGATCACATTTGCTACTATCGTAGTTAGACATACGTTCCGCTCTGAACCTGTAAGTGATTGTTGTTTGGGTACATTTTTTTGGATAGTCCTTCTATTCCAATTTCATCTCTTCCTGCTATATCTTTTTACTTCCCTTTCCTCCCTCTTGAGACATTCACTGGTGTTAGGAGTTAGTGTTTTTTTTCTTGTACTATATACTTCTCTTGTACTTCGGTAGTTAGCTGTCATATGCCATTGTTAGTATATTTCCTTTACCTTTTTAGGTATTTGTATCATACCATTGCTGGTATTTCTTTTCCTGGTTGTTTTGATTGGTTGTTTGCTTCTGTGACTTACTTTGCCATTGCCCTTTCTCCACTATGTTAGAGAAACTGATAGAGTTCAAGAAATGCACTTCTTGTTATAAGATCCCCAATTTGGATGCCCACAAGAAGTATATTTATTGCTTAGGTCCTGATCACTTCACTATGGCCTATTCGGTATGCTTGACCTTTAATCCCAGAGCATTAGAAGACAGGAGCAACAAACTGTTACTTGGAGTTCTCTTGTCTGCTTCTTCTGTGGCTCAGACCCCTACCAAATCAATAAAGTCTGTTTCTTTGAAAACTAGAAAGAGGTCATCAACAAAGACTCCTAGAGCTTCATTAGAGAAGATCTGAAAAATTTCTTCGGATCCCAAACCGTTCTTTCAGATCTTAAGTGCCTTTTGGATCTTACAGTATCTGCTCCAATAGTCATTTCTCCACTTCTTTCAACCTCCTCAACCTTCTCATCGGATCCCAAGGCCTTGTATCCATTATCTATCTCTGCCTTCAGGAGTCGTTCACTGGAGTATACCATCAAGCCATTGTCTCGTTCCTTGCCAGGTGAAATTTTCCAGACTCTGAAAAAACACTCTAGACCCTCATCCACAGCAGCTTCCAGGTCTTCTAGGAGTTTGTCAGAGGCGTATGTGGATAGGATGATGTAGAAATTTCCCAGGAATCAGATTCAGATGGGGGTTCTGCCAGCTCCGTTCCCTCCTCGATCCATGAGTGCACCTACTAAGTCCATTCCCTCTCCTCCTTTGATCTGACCAGTGGGTTTGCCTTCTCCGATCTCACCAGTGGTTTTGGAGTCCCAGGATATGAGATTCCTGAGAGAATTGGCATCTGATCTTAGGAAAATATCTTCCTCTACTCCGATGATGTCCCTGACCGGTTCTGCTCTGATACCCTAGAATAAGAGCGGGTGTCAGGTCCAAAACATTAGCATTGGATCCAAGGGGGTTGGGGTTGGCTCTTGTTTTGTCAGATCCATCCCTTCCTCTAGGAGCCTTGGCCCTGAATAACTTGGATCTGATTTTCCACTTCAGGCTCAGATCCAGGGGTGGTCCTGACTTACTTTCCTTAGAAGCTTCAGCTCAGAGGAGGGAGGGAGAAGTCTCTCTGGCACTATGGCTTTCAGGGTGGTAGTAGGGGCTTTTTCTCTTCACAGAGAACCGTCTTCTTTTGTCTCAGATCTTGCCCTCTCCCATCTTTGGTTCCTGCCTCTGCCCCATTCAGATCTATTCCACAGGGACAGCCAGTTCCAGGAAGTCTTCGGACAGTTCCTCTACAGGAATTTCCCCCTTTTTCTGAAACTTCTCCTGATCATCCCACAGAGGAGGTTCCTTGGATGATGACAATAAGAGGAGATATACAGACTCTCACATGGAGTCTCTCACAGAAGACACTGATTTTGATGAGAGAGAGGGATCCCCTAGATCCCCACCTGATGACATCTCCTTTGGAGATATCCTTGAGATTCTCAAACAGAAGGGTATCTGGTCTTCCCAGTCTCTTCCTGTTGAAGAATCCACATTTCTGCAGGCTTTTGGTTCTAGACCGTATACATCTTGGTGACACCCCCTCCCCCTGGCAGATGAACTGATTTACTTGGTTTCCCACTAGGCTTGGAAGGAATTGAACACTGTCGAACCTATTCCCAAATGCCTGGACAAAATTCTTGCCCCTCCTGCTGATAGACCCCACTAGAGCAAGGGAGTTCTGTTTGATATTATGGTGGTGGCTGCAGCCACCGAGAAGGAGCTACTTGAGCAGAGCTCTTCTGTCCATTATCTGAACAGGGAATCTATAGCGATGGATAGGTTTGGAAAGCAAGTGTTCACCACAGATACTTTCACACTGAGATCTCTAAACTACTTGACACATTTCACTTGACTATAGGTATTTTTGACTTAAGAGTTATCAATTACTGTCTCGGAGTCCATATCTGATGAGGATTTCACTAAGACTTCCTCTCAACTGTCCCATCTCCTGTCCATTTCTAATGCATCAATAAGGCTGATCTCCCATGAAGTGGAAGGTACCTCATGAGCAGCCGGTTCAGGTGTAGCCATAAGGAGACATAAATGGATGCAGATATGTGATTTTGCAGAGCCCTTCAAAATATCCTCTGTCACTGCCCCCTCTGATGGCAATTCCTTGTCCATGCCATCAGTTAGACATGCTTACCCTCAGTGAACAAGAGGGAAAGAATCTGTCTTCTGTAGGAATCAAGCTTTCTAACCCTTAATGGACCTTCTCTAGAAACCAGCAAGATGGTAAGAAGATGTGGTTCTAGAAATCTCAGGGACCTTTCCAGGATTTGCACAGGGATAATTCCTCTAGAGGCAGAGGAGGAAATTCTAATGGTATGGACGTCTTCTTAGAGGCATAGGGGGCCTGCAGAACCAGGGCTTTAGAGATTCCTTTTCCGATAGATCCTATCATTGCTCCTGAAGCACTGTCTGACTGTCCAACTCTGGATGCAGTTGGGGGTCATTTCTCTTTGCACCTATACACCTGGATAAATATTACAAAAGATTCATGCATGCTAAGAATCATATCCGGAGGTTACTACGTATCATTCTCTCTTCTTCCTCCTCCTCAAAGAAAGAAACTTCCCGACGTTCCACCCAGTCAGAAGAAGGATACAGCACAAGAAATACAAACGCTGCTACAGAAGAGTCATCTAAGAGGTTCCACCCGACTAGATAAGATTCGGAACTTACTCTCACCTCTTTTTAGTGCCAAAGAAAACAGGGGGCCTAAGACCTATTTTGGATCTGAGGAAGATGAACCAGTATGTAAAAAAGGCGAAGCTCCACATGGTCACAGTTCAGTCCATCCTGCCTCTTCTATCAAGGATAATTGGATGTGTTCTATAGATCTCTAGGATGTTTACTATCACATAAATATAGACAGACAGGTGATCCAGGAGACATCTTTGCTCTTGGCTAGGAACCAATCCTTACCAATTCAGAGCACTGCCCTTTGGATTCACCACAGCCCCCAGGTTGTTTACAAATGCATGGCAGTCATGGCGGCTCACTTGAGACTCAAAGGATTCCAGGTGCTTCCATATCTTGATGATTGTTCTCCTCACCGCTTCATCCAAGCATCACCTTTTACAAGCCAGGGACCACTTGCTCTAGGTATCTGACACCTTAGGAATCTCAGTAAACCATGCCAAGTCAAATCTAGCCTGGTATAGACCCTGGAATTCATTAGGACACTTGAATACTACAACTCAGGTGGCTTCCTTACCTCTTCATCACATCACCTCTTTAAGATTTCAGATTCAGTCTATACTTTCTCACTTGTCTTCTCCAGCAAGATTAGTACTACAAGCTCTGGCGTCAATGCCTGCAGCCATTGTTCTGGTCCCTTTAGCATGATTCTTTATGCGCATTCTTCAGTGGATCTTGTCGGTCCATTTTTTATCAGCCCCTATTGTTTCCCATAAAACTCACTTCCCTGTGCAGATGTCATATTCGTTGGATTCAGTCTGACCATCTTTTCCTGGGCAGACCATTCATTCTTCTGTCCCCATTTGACACAGTAACCATGGATGCTTTCCAACTGGGGTGGGGGGAGCATTTCTTGGAAAAGATGGTCCAAGGCACCTGGTCCCCTTTAGAGACCAAGTTGCATATTAACATCCTAGAAATGAGAGCAGTCCTTCTAGTGTTGCAAGCATTTCAAGACACTCTCCTATTGCAGTCCATACAGACAACATGTCAGTAGTCTGGTACATCAACAAACAGGGAGCAAGGGGGAACCCAATCTTATCAACTGTGCAAAGAAGCCACGAGGGTGTTGGAATGTGTGATCGCTTCAGACCACTTTCTCATTGCAGTGCACATCCTGAGGGAAACCAGCATACTATCAGACAGGCTCAGCAGATCCATTCTGATGCATCACAAATGGACTGTCAATCAGTTGGTAGTAAATATGATCTTCAGATGATGGGGCCAGTCTTGCTGTGGAATATTTGCCTCACCCCTCAACAACAAGTGCAGCAAGTACTTTGCCTTGATCCCCCCTCCAGGGAGTCACCGAGAGATGCGCTTATTCATGATTGGTCCCCAAGTCTCCTGTACTCCTACCCTCCTCTTCCTCTGATTCCAAAGTTCTTCCAGAAAGGAAGTAGGCTGAAGAGCTCAGTCATCTTCATTGCCCCCTCCTGGCTTTGGCAGGTATAGTTCCCCTTCCTACAGTCTCACTTGTGATGCCCTCCATGGATACTGGAACCCACTCAGGGTCTCCTGTCTCAACATCGAGAATTCAACACCCCAGTCTTTATGCCCTCAAGCTAACTGTATGGTTTCTCCACTTCCAGTAATAGTTAAGACAGTCCAGGCTTTCTTACCCAGTTCGCAATATTATCTTGGCCTCCCAGAAAGCTTCTACAAAAGTCTACAAAAACAAATGGAAAAGATTTTTATTTGGGCTGCTAATCAGAATATCAACCCTTTTTCAACACCAACTTTGGCTATTCTTCTTTTTCTAACAACTCTTTTTAAAGAACTAGCTAATTTCTTTATGATTAAACTTAATTTGGCAGCAGTTTCATATTTCCATTCTGAGAACAAATTTCTTTCTGTGGCTACATCCAGTTTGTGTAGGCCCTTCATAAAAGGCAGTTTTCTCCTCGGACCCCAACCCCCTGATAAAGGATCCTTCTCCTCCTTGGGATCTTACTATGATTCTTTAAGGTTTAACTAGGAAGCCCTTTGAACTGGCAGACAAATGTGATATGAAGTGTCTTTCTTGGAAAATGATCTTAGTAGGTATTACTTCAGCTATAAGAATTTGAGATGCAGGCACTATCGGCGAAGCGTCCTTTTATTGTCTTCCATCAAGACAGGGTCTCTGTGCGGATCAACCCTTCCTTTCTTCTTAAAGTGGCATCTGAAAATAACATCAACCAGTCCATACAATTACCAGTCTTCTTTCCAAAATTCACAAGTAATGGAGAATACATACTTCATCAGCTTGATGTGCACAGACGACTACATTTTTATCTTCACAGAAGAAAGCAGTTCATGAAGTCTGATCAGCTTTTTGTATCCTTTTCTCCTAATTGCTTGTACCAGGTAGTGTCTAAAATTAGTCTTGCTTAATTGGTTACGGATTGCATTTCATTGATTTATTTGCAAAAAGGACTAAATTTACCACAACCTCCTCAAGCTCATTCTGCTTGGGCCATGGCTACTTCATCTGCATTTTGGTCAAGGATGTCCATTGATGACATTTGTTCTGCAGCTACTTGGTCAGACTCATACTTTTGTTATGCATTACAAGTTGGACATCATTTCTAGAAAAAGAGATTCTTTTGGTTCGACAGTGCTGTGGCAGTTCCTTCCATGAGGACCTCCCAAAGGGAGGGTTCCTATTACGTAGTCAAACTTTTACAAGTTCAAACCTCATATGGTCGAGACCATAAGTTCGAATTTGTAAAAGTTTGAGCATTTCAATGGAAATCTCCATAACTGGAGGTTTCCATTTTGTTCAATGGGGTGCAATCTCGGAGTTGGTATATTTAAGTAGTGGGGGAGTGGGAGGTGCAGTCCCCCACGTGGGGGGTGCAGCGGGGCTTGCCTGCTTAAAACAGTTTTTGTTTTCCGTTGTTTTTTTTTTTTTTTTTTTTTTTTATCCATAGTCGAAGTTTTGCAGCTTCGAACATAAACGGTTCAAACATTATGTGTTCGAAGTTCTAAGGCTTCGACTATGTGATATAGACCCCAAGGGGAACGTAGCTGGGAATTTTGTCCCATTGGTGAGGAAGAATGAAAAAGACATCAGATTTATTAGTTATGTACTCTCCATAACTTGGCATCTGTGTTGTCCATTTTCATTCGTCCTTCCCTCCCATCCTTCCTCCATCCATGTCACTCCTGGAAGTACATGTCAGACTGTACTTGGAACTATTCAGTTCTGGGGTTGAATCCTGTCTTTTCTTCTGTCTGTCTATCTTTGCTATAAAGTGGGAGATTAGGCAGTAAACTTGATCTGAGGTGTTTAGGATGGAGTAGAGCATTATGGGTGGAGGGAGGAGTTCAAGTGCAGGATCCAAAGTCTAGTGTATGTGGCCGAGCATTATGGGTGGAGGGAGGAGTTCAAGTGCAGGATCCAAAGTCTAGTGTATGTGGCCTAGTCAGATCTGAGGATCAGATCCAAACCCATTGGTGAGGAAGAATGAAAATGAGCAACACAGATCCATGTTATGGTGCGTACATAATTAAGAATTTGTCTCATGTTATAGAATACTTTAGTAATTATATTTTGTCTTGTACACAGCCTTTAGAAACTATTCAGCTTGTCCTTCCCAGTCCTGACAATGCAGGCTATTGCTTATTTTTCCCCATTAACTGTATCACCTCAAACAAATGTAAATATCTTACTTGTGAGTGACCTTTCAATGCACTGGTTTGCTGTGTCAGCACTTACTCAAAATTATTTTGCATAGCTATGTGTTTGGATTTCTGAATATCTGGGTTGTATCTGCAAATGGTACAACTTAGACCAGTGTTCTACCCAGGTTAGCAAATATAATAAATACATTTCTCTCTGTATGTGGCTGATTAAGTAGACGTCACCACCACAAGAATACTTTTAAATTTCCAACTCCTGTAAATGCCTACTGCATAACATTATAGCCAGTGTACTTGTAGAAAAAGACCTTCATAGTACATGAACTTGCTTATTGTTAGTTCATCTAGTCATTTCTGCACCTATATGGACTGCATCTAGCACCGCTTCTTATCCAGAGCTTACATTAACCCATTAGTCACAGCACTGCTTAAGCTTTCAGACCTCACATGCCCTTGCAGCTTGAGGTGCAAAGCTGTCATACATGTAACTGAAATAAATTGTTTAAATCAAATCAGCATGTGAATGAAACAATGGAAGAGCTGAGTGAGTTAATAATTGGCAAAATAAAAGAAAAATATAACCACTGCCTGCAACCAAATAGCTATACAAGTCAAATTTCTATATCCAAAGATACAGATATGAAGTGAGGCTAATATGAAAACCTCAGCCGTTCACCATGTTCAGTCATAAAACTGCCTCCTCCTCACTTTTCCCATTGTACCTGTGCTCATTTGTACACCATGTGACCTCTGCCCACCACTGAGTACTGTGGGTGAAAGAGTTGTTCAAGAGCTGACTGACCAAAAATGACGGAGAGATCCCAGTATCCATGCTATATAACTGTAATCCCTGCTCTGTGATCCCCTTCCTTACTCCTGTTTCTGCTAATTGTACATTTTGCAGTATTGTACAATTTTCCATCTGTCTCCCTTCAACTTCAAGCTCCTGGCAAAGGCTCTTGCCTCCCCCATAGTGCCGTTTTTAGGCAATGCAATGAGGTCAAAACTACCAACATGAAAATTTCATCAAAATGTAAATTGAAGGTCATGCTGCTAAACACTAGGAGTCTAAATATGAAACTGCAGTCATTGCAAGCATTCTTAACCCTGGAAGATGCTGACATTTGTGCAGTCACAGAAACCTGGTTTAGAGCTGCGGAGAGCACCCTAGCCATACCAAGTTACTCATCCTGTCATACATTCAGACCCCCAACCATGTGCAGCAAAGCAAAAGGAGGTGGAGTTGCAATATATATAAAAGACATGTACACCTCCATGATGGTCAGACAGTTTGACACACAGGAGACACTCCAGGCGCACTTAACAATTGACAAGACCCCTATTCAAATCATAGCTAGCTGTAGGCCTCCAACTTTGACTCAAGATGCCCACTCCACCTATCTGGACCTCTTCAAATCTGTCAAGATTCAGCCCTTTACCCTGATCCTGGGGGACTTTAACTATCCAACCATATATTGGAAGAAATACTTATACCAAAACACAAATACTCAGATTCCTTGATTTAGTCAATGCAAATGCCTTGAACCAGTTGGTCAACAGCCTCACAAGAGGTGAAAATGTTTGGACTTGGTATTAACCAACATGAGTAACTACTGCAGCATCCCTACAGTGTCATCATCCCTGGTAAGATCTGACCACAAAGCAGTCACTTTCGAAATCACCATCTTCCCCGACCCCACCTAGCTAGGGTCAAACAAAAAAAAAACTTCTCCAAAGCTGATTACAACCTCCTGAAGGAAGGTATAAACAGCTTCACGCCCTCTGGTGGACATCTGCAATAAATAAACTCTATAATAAAGAGAAAAAAATTGATGTCCGGGACAAAGGAGGAGCAGGTGCCTAATTGGAGGAAATCTCTCCTTAGCCTGAACAAGCAAATGAAAGCATTAGTGAAATCCTCCAAAGTAAACTTTGAGTCCAAACTGGCCACATCTACTAAAGGCAGTCATAAGGCCTTCTTCACATTATGTCCGCAATCTCAAAAGAAGCATCCAGATCTGCTCAGAATTGGTGGTCAAGGACAACACATACACACACGCCATAGATGTAGCCAACCTACTGGCAGACAGGTTCAGTGAAAACTTCACCACTCTATCCCCCCATCAGTAAATAAGGGCATCCCCAATACCCTCCCCCCTCATCTCTAGGAGCAGTCATCACTGCCCCCTCCAAGGCAAAACATACAGCCTCCATGGGACCTGAAAACATCCCAGGCTGCATCTTACGTGAACTCTTGCAGGAACTTGCAGCACCATTAGGCACCCTATTCAACCAAAGCCTGAGTACCAGCTTTATCCCATCCGAGTGGAGGAAAAGGCACTGTTATCCCTTTGCACAAAGGTGGAGCGTCCATGGATCTAGGAAATTATAGACCCATCAGTCTAATTAGCCTGTTCTGCAAGGCCATGGAGTGAATTATCATTGATCTCATAAACAAGGACATTGGCAACCTCCAAACACTCGACCCCACACAGTTTGGTTTCGTCAAGAGGAGGTCATGACTGTTAAATTTGGTTGACTTTTTTTGAGACAGTCCACAAAGCCATGGACGAGGGGAAGACAGTGCACACCACCTACCTTGACCTGGCCAAAGGCTTTGATACTATTACCCACTCAGGTGTAATAGATAAACTCTCTTAACTAGGCATCAATGGATATGTTACCAGATGGGTAGCAAATTGGCTCACTGATAGAACCCACCTGGTCAGAATAGGGGAAGCCACCTCAAGCAGTAAGACCCGTGATGAGAGGTTTACCCCAGGGATTGGTCTTGGAGCCTCTGTTGTTTGGGATATACTTTCCTTAGGTGCAGGCTAAAACCAGTGGGCTGTGGCTGACTAGGTTTGCACATGATTGCAAGGTGGGTGCTGTCATCAATTCCCCCTAGTGATGTGGACATCCTGCAAGAGGGTCTCACCCAAACAAATGGCTGGTGCCAGAAACATGACCTCAAACTGAATGCCAAAAAATACATCATCCTCTTTGGGGAGAGTGGCATCCCCACAAATTGTCACATTAATAATAAGGTCCTAAGCTCGCAATCAGTCGTGAGGAACTTGGGCACCCAGGTTGATAGCAAGCTGACTTTTGGCCACCATGTTGCGTCCATTGTATGGAAAGCTTTCTGCATGGCCCACCTCATTAGTAAGGGCATCTCATCCAGGGACAAGGTGGTCATAACTTCTGTGTATTCTTCCCTTATAAGACCCAAGATTGAATACATTCCCCCTTTCGGCATTTACCTCACAAAGCACATGTACCATCTGGAGAGACCACAGAAGTTCCGCACCAGGAGAATCCAGGGCCTTTGGGAAAAAAACATGTATATCCGTGAATTACCATATAGGTGGCAGTACACTAAACACCGAAAGTGTGATAAGAGACTTAGGGACACAGGTGGACAGTGGTCTCACCTTCGATAACCACATCACCACAACAGTCAGGAAATCCTTCTATGTGGCACACCTCATCACTAAGATTGCCCATACATGTCAAGCAGAGTGCCTCTCTGGCCCTCTTCAAAAGGAACCTTGATGATTGAATGGGAGAAAGGAAATTCACCCCGGGGATCATGTCAGTTGCCCTGCTAGACAGGGGTCCAGGGAAATAAATAGTGTGGGAAGAAATAGCCAGGGAATTGTTATGGCTAGGCTTGTATAGGCCCTAGGGCTGATAGCCTAGTACCAACCTATGAACCTTTAAACATCTACCCCTACACAGATAGGCTGAAGGCCCTGTCCCTCTACTCAGTCTCCTACAGACTCCTCAGAGGTGACCTCTGTCTGGCACGCAAAGCAATCTCAGACCCCACCGTGATGGGACTGTTGCATGTTCGTAAGTCAAACTCCACTCAAGTAACCTGCACGGGTGACCTCAGCCTTGTCTGTGACATCAGTAGGACTTGTAGGCAGGACAGTTTTGTGTCCCAGATACTCCTCCTTTTCTGGAATAGACTTCCTCTCCATGTCAGGCAGAGTACCTCATTAACCCTTTTTAAGCACAACCTGGATAATTGGATAGGGAACTGAAAATACACCCCTAGGATTCCACCTGAACCTGCTGGAGAGTAGCATGTGGTGCTGACTTGCTGGAACATGGGCTATATTCTTGGATAGGCTTGTAAGGGCCTCAGGGCCAATAGCCTAGTAATTTCCTATGATCCTATGTGATAAATTTAAATGAATATCAGTGGAATAGCTATCTCTTTCCCATCTTCTGCCTAAGATGTCAGTGTTATAAATTATTTTATGTGTTATAAACTATATGAGAACTAACTTCATTTTCTCTTCAGCTATGCGTAAAACATAGACTTGCATGCTTGACTAAATTCTTCTGACACTGCTCACTCTTTCTTTTCACCTTGTCGATTCGTTTCCAAAAGACAGTTTCACGTAACACATATAGAAAAAGCCTCCAACACTGCCCATAATAGGTCCACCATTTTGTTTCAGATATAATTCATCCCTAAATTAGCATATTTATCCAGAAAACAATTCATTCCTCAAATTCACCTCTTACAAAACTTTCTCATGCTTCACAATCAGTTTAAGAGGTATTAGTCGTATACCTACTATTTACTTCTCAGATTTCTCTAAGCAAGTTACATTCATAAGAACATGGGCGCCTTTCTCCCTGGAATAGCTCCCTCTACTGTTTACTCACTAATAGTAAAAAGCAAAGACTCAAAAATCATCTCCTTAAACATCAGTAGCATCAGTGATACATGTTACTTACTCCAAGCATGGCTACATACTGAAAAAAACACATATTACATTTATCAGAGACCTTTATAAAATGTATTATACTGTCATTCACAATATATCCAGTCCACATATGACCTGTACTATGGTAATAGACCTGGTCTCAGAAATGATATCACTGAAGTGTCGAATTCAAATGTCAATAACAGCAAAGGGCCTAACTAGATCCTAAGCTGTATTTCTTGGTGGACATACTCACCTGCACATAGGTGTATCTTGCATTCCAACATCTTCACAGTCCATTTCCTGTAACAATTCCTACCAGAAATGTGCCCTCTCAACACCTTAATAATACAATACTCCTGGGGTTACTTTGATCTCAGTGCAGCTAACATCTCTTAAAAAGGATTCTCTCACAGTATGGATTTGACAAATAGTTAATCAACCAGCTTGACCAAATTGTATAAAAGGCAACGGTATAACCCTATACCTAATCTTAAATAGCATACCAAACAGATGTCTAGAAACTAACATCCTTCCTAATCAAATCAGTCACCACTGCCCAGTAATTACCACATGGGGCTTCAGGATGGTAAAAAAAGTCCATAACATATTATCGTCAACCCTTCACCGAATCAAGTTAGAGCTTACTGAATGCCCGTCTCCACTCCATTGATTGGCCTAGCCTTTGTTATAAAACTAATCCTAAAAATGCTCTGTTCACTTTTCTTTTCAAGCCTGGAGGCAGTGCAGAACATTGTCGTTCCATCAGTTAAGCAAAGGGTTGGAGGCCAGAAATGCCCTTGGCTCACAACAGAGTTAAAAAAAAGATTACTAGAGAGAAAGAAAGCCTGGAAAAAAGAAAAACAGAAAAAACAGTCCTGCACTATGTATTCTCAGAAGAGGAGGGCAATTAGAAATGCCACCAATACTGCCATTGCTAGAAATGCCAAGATGGTTATACACTGATCAAATGTTTTATTTTAGCTCTCCCAACGTGAAAACAGAAACTGAGGGAAAGAAGTGCCATTGAAACAGTTTGTGTAAAATTCAGTTACTGGCTAGTAAGTACACTGTCTGGATGCCAGCAAAGAAGAAATTTAGAACATGAAAGAACATCAACCAGAAAAGGTGAAGGGAAAACACTGGCTGGGAAACATCCTGCAGTTGTTCGGCAAAAAAGCACTTCATGCTTCAGCTTTGGTACTCCAGATGGCTTCCAGTAATTTAGAGGAAAAAGAGATCAGATGCACTCAGAGATGATTAAAATAAATGAAAACCCTGAAGAAATATATCAACTCAAATTAACTGAAAAACAATCAGAAGTCAGTTTGAAATGAAGAAAAGAATGTCTGAGGATGAGACTTCTCGGGAAGAGCTGTTTCAGAAATTGTGGAATTAGAAGACAGAACACAGAGAAAACCTGAGATTCTCTGCTGTAACAAGAGAAACTGGAAGGAGCAGATTGTATTAATTTTACAAAAACACAGATAAGCAACTGGACTGGTATCTTACAGCAGTAATTGAAAGGACATATTAAGCTATAAGCAAGTGTTTTTGTAAGTAAGTAGGCTTGAAAATGATAGTTTTCTCCCTTCTGCACAGTTATTAGCTTGTTTTTTTCCCCATTAAGAAATGTTCAGTGCAGTCAAGAATTCTGCAGCTGAAGGCACTTTACATTCTTTTCTGAGTGAAATTTATAAAGATTCTTTTATGCATCTGCAGAGTGGTTAGCTGTTTTTTTTTCTCATTTTCTGACTGCTTTTATATGTAGATGAGTGTCTGCAGGTACAAGCAATTATTCATTTGAGTTCTGAGCATTCTTTCCTGAGAAAAATGAAACAGTTCAAGTCAAGTACAAGGCCAGGTAGTTCATTGAAAAATAAAGTTTGAAATCACGGGTGTCTCTCAAACAGCCTTAATACTTTAATGCATTCAATAGAACAATGTATAGTATAGAGGATTATGACTGGGCCGCCTATCCTAACTGACTTGGCATCCATATGAAAACACATAAGTTAGGATCGGAGACCCAATCATAATTCTTTTTAGTGCATGAAGCTTTCATCTGCTCCATGTACTACAAGTTAAAGTAAAAAAAGAAAAAAAAAAAACACTAACCCAGGGATTCAATAATGCTTACTTTAAGTGTACATAGTTCTGAGTGAACAGACAGCACAGACATAACTCACACCTTCTTCTCCTAATTTTAGTTTGCCCACTGATGTTCTTGCAGCATTGATAATGACATGGATTCATAAAAGCTACCACAAAGTGTAGACTACATGTGCAGTTACTGTAATCTTTCCGAATGACTAGAACCCCCAAAAAATGTGATAAGAATTTTCTTGAATACATATCCTGTACACATACTGTACACTTAATGTAGGCTTTATTGAATCTGGTCCTAAGTGTTTTACTGGCTTTCAAAATGGTAAAGCACTTAGCAAGAGCTGTCAGGAAGACAGTGTAACCTAGTCCCTTCTGTTTACACTCACCTTCCTATGCCTATCAGCTGTCCATTTCTTTGCAGAATGCCCACATTTTTGTCTCATATGTTTGTTTTTTTCCTCATTAAAGTCCATGTTTTTGGACAAATTAATGAGGATTGAGGACACTAAATAATGACAGACATTTTGTTTTCAGACTTCATGTCCAACAAAAAATGAAGGAAAATACACATCCTGTAATTATGATAACGTTTACATTTATTAGAGGAAGTCAAGACATGTTACTGACAGACAGCAAGCAGAACAAAGCATTTTATTTTGCCACTGTCTTTTGTTGGTCAGTACAGGCAGATTTTACTTCAGAGTGCTAGACCCAACCTTAACAACTTTAGCGGGGGGTGCTTAACATTTATTAAGTTTGGATTTCATGCCATTCTGGAGGTTAACTGATTTGTCTTTCTTAATATCAGAGCATAATCAGCATGGTCCATGCACTACATAGTTTTATTTAAAGATAGACAGTGCACTTTTTCTTAGGGCTAAAAGTTAATGTTTTCTTAAAACATGCAAGTTCTTTTTCACATATGGGAGGAGAACAAAGATAAGAAAACAAAAGCACCAATTTGTGCAATTGGGGAACACAGGTTGTAACATTCACTTTAACATGAGTAATCTTAATTTTAGGTTAGGTAATGCCTGTAGGTGCAGCTGTTGATTTGGGGAAAGTGTTCCTTTCTGGAGGGTTAGACTTCATTTTTTGATGACGTGCATATATTTGTGTGTTTGTTCTAAGTTAATGGAGGATCTGAAAATGTGTTTAGTTTTTTATTTGATGATTTTCATTAAAACAAAAAGTCTTGAGAAATGTGACATAAGTTCAAATGAAGATGAGAAGAAAACCATATTAAAGATCATCCTGCCGAACATTAGTATATACATGTAAGACAATAGTTGGAAATATGAATTCAAAGAAATGTTATTGTATATTACATGGGTATAATAGCTTTTTATCATAATGGCTATACCGTCTACATTATCTTGGAATTATAAATGTTATTATAGGCATAGACAAAAAGAAAAGAGTATTAAATGATATACAACAAATACAGAATGGAAACAGCAATGCTGCATGAAACACATTTGGATATAAAACAGAATATCAGGGACAGAGGAAAAGAAGAGTAATTATACTGATTGCTAGAGGGAAAAAGGGCAATAATGGTAGATTGTTGGTAGTAAGGGGCTATTGGCAAGGGAAGAGGGTTATGCTGGTAAATGTACATGTTCCACTGAAAACTGCTGATGTCCTTCTATTCATATGCTGCAGTATTCATAATATGAGGAAGTCCACCTCCATCTGACTCGCATGTCCTGCCAGTATACCAAAGTCTAAATGCTACTTTAAGGCACATGCGATGCCACACATCAGTTAGCATATGTATATGTCAGCCATAAAGAAACGTTGGGTATAAAGCGGTTGTCAGCACATACCTACCCCAGAACTTTTCTGCCACCTGTCCGATTGCCAGCTCCGGTCATTGCTTGCCAGAGAAGTCACATTTGTGCTTCAGATAAGTACCCTATTGAGTTTTTTCTTTATTCCTTTTGGCTACAGTGTGTTTTTTGTAGTGAGTATGTGTCAGCTAGGAAGGGCAAGTGTCAATGTGGAAGGCAGATTCCACAGACACCCACATGCTATTATGAGGCTTAAGAAAATTTTGGGAGAAGCAATCAGCTTTCAGCAGAGAAAATGACGTACAGCTGGGGACTGGAACTTTGTAATAGTGAGAATCAGTCAGGGGAACCTAAAAAGGAAAGTATAAGAAAAGAAGTAGATTTCTGAAGAAATGTGTAATAAATATTTGGTATGGAAGACATAAATTTACTTGTAGGACCTCCAAGCGAATTTTCATATTATTCCCCTTGATTATCCCTTCTCTGGAACAAACTCTCCATTCATGTGAAGTGGAGTGATTTTCTAAGCCTATTCAAACAGAGTTTGTACAAATGGATGGGAAATTGCAAATTCATGCCTGACTTGTTGACTGTGGAACTTATGGACAGTTGTACTTTGCAGATTCCCAAAGGCACAGGCATATACCAAAGCAGTTCTAGCCCTTGGGCATTGGTAATTGTGAAAATTGGAGTGTGAATGGCTAGGCCTAAAAAGACTCTAGGGTCGTTAGCCTAGTAACCTCCTGTGATCCTATTCCCCAAGGTACAATAACTGGGCTAGGATGCATAGAAATTATATTTCAGAGAAACGTGCATTTAATTGAAAGTTTTTCCACACATCCAGTAACTATTTCAGAACACGCACCAATAAAAACTTAACATAAAAATACAGGGTAGTGAAGTAAAAATTAAGAAACTGGTGCTTTCCCACCTACCTGGTAATAAGAGTGGAATTTTAAGAAATGGATAGTAGAAATGATTTGAGAGTTGTTCAGCAAGATGGAAATGTCTTCAGAAGTGATGTCCAGTGAGTTGCATACAATGAAAATGGAGTTTAAAAATCAGGTAGAGATAAAAGAGAAAGAGATATGGTTAAGAAGGAAAAAATAATTTTACAGGGGGGAGCTGATAAAAGCTAAAGTATTGCAGAATAATAGGAATCTCATTGAACAAAAAGAGACACAACTGCAGAGTGAAAAAGAGAAAATAAGAGACTATTTGAATAACAGTGCATGAGTTTAGAAATATTACTGTTTAGCAACTATTTTTGATAACTCCAGGGGACAAGACCTCTTAGCAGAATGACTTGGGCAACAGAAAGTAGTTGCCAAACATAGGGAGCCTATAACAAGAAAAATAAACAGAGATCCAGCAGAGGTATTGGAGATATTTTGGAAATGTTAAGAACATTTATATGAAGAAGGTAAATGTGCAAGTCAAGATCTAACACAAATTTAATTATTTATTTATTATTAATTATGTCATGGTTAGAAATAGGCATATCTCAACAATTAAATGTTAAAATAGAAGATGAGATAAAGAGCTATCTACAGGGAAGTCTCCAGGAATATATGGTATTCCTGTGGAGGTTTAGAAGTTAGGAGGGAAGAATGTGGTAAAGATATGAAAGATTTTGTTAACTAGTATTTTTAAAGGAGGGGAAGCACCAACATTTTGAAAGAAAGCTGTAGTGGCTGTATTACCTAAAGATAGTGAAGACCTGACAGTGCCATCTTCAATATAGCTCCATTTCATTTTTAAACCATGATTATAAAGTGTTTATATGTATGCTAGCTTAAAGAATAGCAAAGGTGTTACTGAAATTGATAGGTACGGATCAATGTGGTTTTGTGGTGGGGAATTTTTTTGACATTAATGAAACAGTGATGATCCAGAGGGAAGATGGTGGATCTTGATGCAGAAAAAACATTCAAAAGAGTAAGCTGGGATTTTCTGAGTAGGTCAGTGGAAACATTTGCATTCCCTTATGTAATAATAAGGATAATTAGGAGAATACATGAAGGATCGGAGGCAATAATTAAAGTGGGAGGGTTCCTGTCTGATTAGTTGTTTATCAACAGAGGAACCAGGCAGAGGTACCCTGTTTCTCCTTTGTTATTTGCATTACATTTAGAGCCATTGGCAAAGTAAATAAGAGACTCAGGAATTCGGGGATATAATTGCCCTGGTAATCAAAAAAAGTTGCTTTATTTGCAGATATTATTTTATACCAGATAAATCCAAAAAAGGATATCTCTGTGTTGTGGAACATTTTGAAACACTTTCATATCTTTTTGAGATACAAAGTTAATAAAGATAAAACTAAGGCTATAGCCATAAATAATGTACCCACACACAAATTGGTTCAGCGGTACCATAGTTACAATAAGCTGAAGTATTGAGAAGTAAGGATATGTTGGAAGAGACTAAAGAAAAAATAATACAAATACTGAGAAACTGGAAGCTCTTGTTTATGGATAGTAAGATACAAGTAGTAAAAATGTTTTAAGTCCCGTTAGTTTTATATACAAGTCAGACATATTATCAGCCAGAGGAGAAGTTGTGGACAATACTTAATAAAGAGTTGGAAAGAATATATCTGGGAAGGGAATAGAACAAGACTTCAGTAGGACAAGTTGATCCTTCCAAAAGAGCAAGGTAGTTTAGGATTACCTGACTTGAAGGGATATTTTAGAGCTACACAGTTAAGGCTCCTATATGTAACACAAGCAGAAGGTTATTATTCAAAGTGGAAAGGGGTGATAATGAAGTGAGGGAGATGCTCACAAAGTAAAGAGAGAGTGGGATTTTGGATGCAGATCCCTAACGAGAATAATAACCATACAGAATATTATATTCATAAAGTAGCAGAAAGTATTTAAATAACTAAGCCAACAGGGGAATGGAGAAAGGAGATTTTGCCATTAGGGATGAATGCAAGTAGTGGGTACAGAAAATAAAGATGAACGTACTGGAATTTACTCAAGACAACTGGCAGAGGAACCAAGGTATTGGGGCAAATAACTAGAGAATGAAATGTGGGTTGAGTCAACAAAGATGTTTGGACAGTGTTCCCTACCAGGGACTGATGTCAGAGTATAGGCAAAGATGAATGGAAAGGGGACTCCTAAGTGATCTGCATTGGTAATATTTTTAGTTTAATCTAGAACAGAAGCATGTGTTTAAAAAGAGGTAATTAAGTGATCATATAAAATATTGCACACTAACTATAAGAGTCAATCAGAGGAGGTTAGAAAAGACTGGGAAGAGAGAGTGGAAAAACAGTTTACAAGGGAACAGTCAAGTACATATGGATGGTTCCCAAGTATTCAGCAAAGTTCTGAAGTTTTAGTAGTTTTGTTTGGAAGTCTTTACATAAGTATTTCATGCTCCAAGCAAACTTCAAACAAATTTTCTTCAGGTAGACAGCAAATGTTGGCATTATGTACGATAAGAAACTAAGAGGTAGCTGGGAATATATTTGGGAATGTAACAATTTTGCATATTTTAAAAAATCCTTACAGAGTACTCTCTCAGGAATTTTGTGTGAGCAAATGGCTTTAACTAAGTAAATGTTTCTTTTGAGCTGAGACACAGGATCTGAATTGCCTAGACATAGTAAGGCCTTGTTAATTTAAAATTTTTCTGTACCAAAAAAAAGTTACTAGAAACTGGAAATCTTTTGAAGTGATTAATATTGCAAAAGAGATAAAGGAATAGGTAGCTTGAGCTTTAGAAAAGTAACCGAGCAAATTAATTAGAAATAAATGGAAATTATAGGAAAAATGCATGTTGAGTAATGATCAGGAGGACTGATGAGGTTTAAAGGAAGGCGGGACTTGAGCAATTTATGTAATGTTGGCCCGCTGATAAGTTATACATCACATATATTTTAATTCTTTATAACTATGTAAATGGAAACAAGTTAGTGTGGTTTGTTTTATTTTCTGCTAATATATGTTTGCTTATGTATTTTTAAGTGATTTTTTTTTTAATTTATTTAACATTTTTGACTGATAAGGTCTGACTGAGACATAGCCCATTTTCAGCAGAGGCCCGGGGAGAAACACTCTTGACACATATCTTTGGAATGTGGAAGGAAACCCATGCAAATGCAGAGAGAACATGCAGACTTCGCACAGAAGGCATCCTGGCCGAGAATTGAACCGGAGAACTTCTTGCTGTGAAGCGACAACACTAGTTACTGCTCCACTGCGCTGCCCTGTAATTTAATAACATTTTTTAAAAAGTACTGCCATTGTTACATTAGAAATAAGTAGGATGCTCTAGCATCATCCCCAGAGCAGTTTTGTGAACAACTAAAAGTACTAACAGACAAAAGTTTACTAATACAAGGCAGGTAGGAATGACACTTTTTAAGACACCATGAACTTTGCACAAAATTACAGACTGTTCCTGCACGGCACTATTAGTATCATTGGCAGCTGATTTACTTCCTCAGTACTACATTGAAGTGACAGTACACCACCTCTCCAGTTTTACTTTCTTGCAGATTACTTCCCTACATTTTACTTTATAGAAATAGCAGCTAGGAGTACTGAAAAATTATTTAAGAAATTAAATGCTAGTTCATGTACTACTACCAGATTTTATAAACTCTACCCTCTCTTTCTAGAAGTAGCTTTCTTCTCCATTTCGAAACCACCCTCTCAGTCAGTCATATATTCAGTCTTTCATTCTTTCATCGGGGTTAAATAGACATGTTCTATTTTACCTTATTTAAAGTTAAAAAGTCTGACTGGATAATCCCAAGCCCCAAAGAGAGTTGGCTAGTATAAAACATTAATAATTCTAGAAGTGGTTTATAGTTTAGTGTTTTATAATTGTAATAATATTTAATTATGATTTTCTTAGCATTTTGCACTTTATTCTATGTATTGTAACTAAATGTCTTTGAGGTACACATTTTGGTTAATATGAGCTATAACCAAATGCTTTAGAGTGTACTTGTTTCTTGTTTTAAGGAACTGCAAGATTACCTTTGCCTTCTAAATGGTTACATTTTAAATAGTTAATTATTTGTTAATTATTGTATTTAATATGCTAATGTTACTTGTCACATGGTTGTTTATAGAGTTCTTAAGCACTGGCTTAAGAACAATTAGTTATCTGAAGAAGTCGAGTCAGTGTACTCGACGAAAAGTGCTTCATTAAACTTTTATTATTTTAAGCTCATCTAGTCCCTTTTTGTGCTTCTGTTGCTCTATTTTGTGTACTAAGGTTGTTTCTTGTTTTCACGTTTTGCACCAGTTTGTTTGTAGGTTATGCTTGATCTTGTGTGTCTTTAAACAGTGCATAGTCATCAGCTTTGGCCATCTCTATTTACTGTGGTGATACCACAGGGCTGCTTTTAGTCTGAAATTGTCGAGTCCATGTTGCAGTTTCTATTTCAACCTGAACAGACAGTAACAGCTGCCCTGTCTTTCTCTGTGTTGATTTTCTAGAGAAGAAATACCCCCCCCCCAAAAAAAAAGTCATCTCTTTAATGAGAGGGGAAAGAAATTTTGACTTTCTTTTAAGCAAAAACTGTAAACAAGTAGTTATAAGAGACAAACTGTAGTACTGCTAAAGAACAAGTTTCTTTAGGATATAGATATTGTGTGCTATGCTGCATTTCATTCTGTGCCAAAAAAGGTAAAAAAAAAATTCACAGCAGAAGTAAAAATGAAATATGTTTATGTACATTTTGATGGCATTTCTGTAAGGATGTAAGGTAAATAAGTCTTTTGTGTAGCTGAGCTGGAATAGATTAAGGAAGTAAAAGAAAAAAAAGCAAAGGAAAGAACAGAGAAAAGCTCATTGCTTGCCAGGAGAGGGAGAAATGCAAACAGGAGCAAGATGGCCAAGAGATCTATGTAAATAAATAAGAAGGAAATTAAAAACAAACAAAATTAACATAGACCTGTGATGTTTTGTTTCACCATAACTGTTCCTTGGTTAGAAGTAAACCAGAGAGGAGACAAATGAGTTAAAAATTAAGATGGAAGAGAGTATATTATAAACTTGTATACTACTACTTAATCTTATTCTTCTTTCAGCTGCTCTCCTTAGGGGTCTCCACTGTGGATCATCTGTTTCCATTGTCTCATATCCTCTGCATCTTGCTCTGTCACACCAACCACCTGCATGTCTTCTCACCACATCCATACACTTTATCTTAGGTCTTCCTCTCTTCCTCTTACCTGGCAGCTCCATCCTTAGCATCCTTCTCCCAATATACTCAGTATCACTCCACAGCACATGTCCAAACCAGTGCAATCTTGGCTCTCCGTGGCTTTGTCTCCAAACCGGCCACCCTGAACTGACCCTCTAATATACTCATTCCTAATCCTGTCCATCCTTGTCACATCCAGTGCAAATCTTAACATCTTTAACTCTGCCACCTCCAGCTCTGACTCCTGTCTTTGTCAGTGCCATCATCTCCAACCCATATAACATAGCTGGTCTCACTACCATCTTGTAGACCTTCTCTTTCACTCTTACTGGTGCCCATCTGTCATAAATCACTCCTCACACTCTTCTCCACCCACTCCACTCTGCCTGCACTCTCTTCCACACACACCATTAGTCTGAACTGTTGATCCCCAGTTTTTAACCCATCCACCTTCACCAACTGTACTCCCTGCATCCTTACCATTTCTCTGTCCTCCACACACATATTTATTTTTATTTATTTATTTATTTAAATTTGTTGACCGGGAGTGTCCGACTGGACGTAGGTCCATTTTCAGTGGAGGCCCGGGGAGAAAAGGTCCACAGTAAAATAAACAGACAGTAGTTACATTGGATTACATAGCGATTAACAATTTAACATAGCAATTACTTACAACATATTTACAGATGAAGAATTCATCATAGTACATCAGTAGACAACTAGAATCTTTATCTGTGAAGTACATAACAGACATTAACAAATGTTACAATGAGAAGTTCCTGCTGTATAATAAGTACTAGGCTTATGAGCATCTGAGCTTGCTATAATCAAGGTAGTTAGTGGAGTGGAAAGAAAGGTAGTGGTTGGATTGGGTGGATGATATTAGAGTGGGAGTTGCAAGGGCATAGCCAGCATGTTTTTAGGTGCGCTTTTGGTAAAGTTTTGAAGTGGGTGCATGATGGTATGGAGGTAATTGTGGGTGGGAGTTAGTTCCATAATTTGGCTATGGCGCAAGAGAATAGTGCTTCACCAGCAGATTTATTGGCTTTAGTGATCTGCAAGTGATTTTATATATATTATATTATAATACATATAGTGTGTCTTAGTCCTGCTGACCTTCATTCCTGTCCTCTGTAGAGCGTGTCTCCACCTCTCCAGGGTCTCCTCATCCTGTTCTTTACTCATACTACAGATCACAAACTAGTACTTAATCCCATGCTAAAATGCATACATAAACTGAAGGAAAGAAAGTGACACAGATGCATAAAAAATATATGGTAACTATGTGAAATGATGGGATGCGCCAGAGCAAGTCCCAAAACATGGAGACTGAATGCCCAAAAAAACAGACTTACATATGCTAAGTCTGAGACTGCCATTTCGTGGAATATTCTCTTTTCTCCAAAGTATGGCAATCACAGAATTGCGTCATAATGTAGGGATAATTACCAAAGTAATTAATTTTATTTAATTTAGGGCAATTATTTCCAGACTACATTTGTCTCAATTGTCACAGTCCTCAGTAGTTTGACTTCTGTAGATTTGTTGCATTCAGCATGTTTAATTACTGACCAATCAAAACCATTTAAGTTGATATTAGTTGTCCTGTGTAGATCAAAAGCACTATTAATAAGAATAAATAACTGAAAAAATGTGGACATTTTCTTTAAAAAATACAAAAATGACATAACCATGCTTATAGGTAAATGTATCTTGTTTACACTTCAGTAGTTTAAGATCTAGTTTGTTTGATTTATGGTAGTTATTGACAGCTAAACTGGCAGATACCTATGAAGCTATCCCTGCCAGTCACACCAGTGGCACAGTAGCTAAGATGATTAATTCATTATTATTATTATTATTACAGCTATTTTCCTGTGTTGAATAAATTGTAGTACAAAAGATGATTCATGGAATGATTATTGTAGAAGCATTAGGTTGGCACACAAACTGACACATTACAAACATTAAGGATGGGTCAAAAACACATTCTGATAAGGTAAGAAGTATAACAAGTGTTTGTACACTGACTATACGTTTGTGTTTCTGTTATTTAAGGCACCAGTAGTGACAATTTGTTGACATTGCTGCCTGATAGTACTTACACTCTAGGTCTGATTCTTAGCTGGGGTACCCACTGTTTAGAGCTTGCATGTTTTGGCTTTCTTTCTTTGGGTTTCCTCCATGGTCTTGGGCTTTTTACCAGGGTCCCGTTTTCCTTCCACTCTCCAATGACATTTTGGGAATTAAAGTGGATATGCTAAATTTTCCATTTGGTTGCATGGATGTGCGAATGCGTAAGCACATGTCCTATGGTACACTGGTATCTCATCTGGAGTTTATTCCTGTTGCTTACCAGGATAGACTTTTAACTTCCTTCAACCATGCACTGTGGATGTAATAAGGTATAAAAATTTAATGGATATTTAGACAGACATATGGTAAACCATCTCCGTTATTTATTACTGGGAAATATATTTTTATTAAACAGATGAGGTTTGAGGTCAGAGTTCTACCAGATGCATGCTTGTCTATGGGGTTTGTATGCCTGCATTTGTGCATCAGTTTATCTTGGTATATACCTGATCAAAGAAGGCAGTACTATGACAGCTGCAGGAATCCATTAGCTGCCCATTTCTAGGGAACCATACTGCCCCCTTTTGATATTCTGAGGTCAAAACAAGTTGCTATGAGACCTAAAGGCAGCTAGCTTCTGGAAAGAAGTACATGAAGTTTACTATTAGAAGTGCATAGTGCACAGATTTTTTAATGGACTTGGTAAACAATTGCACATGATATTTCTAATTTCCAGTTGAATAGTAAATATCTAGCGAGGATGGCAGGTTTTGTTTTATAAGAAAGTATTTGTCAGTGTTTTCTATAGTGTAATGTTTGACTTAGCTTTTATTTATTTATCTATCTGTCCAAGTTTGTTCACCTGGAAAGCCTGTTGGGCAAAGCTCATTTTCAGTGGGCCCTCAGAAGAGCACAAGAATATACATTTGACTTACTCCGGGATTCAAGAAGCTCAGTGCAAGGACGGTTTTAGCCTTGCGCCGAGCGTCCTCACTAAAGATGGCGCAGTAGCGCCATATGAATATGTATGAGGGCGCGCCGCCGCACCCTCGACGTGCACAGGAAACGTGTGCAAGTGCAGGGGGTGTGTACAAGTGCTCTACGGAGGCAAAACATGCCCCAAAACTTGCAAAACCTACTACGCCTATTAATAGAACCCTCCCCTAATAGTAAGTCAGTAATTCAGTGTCTGTGGATACCAAAATGTATGCTAAGCATACAAGAGTGTCCATGAACAGTGAAATAAAATCGAAGTAGTAAACATACAAGCACGTAGTGGAATGTTGAGCCCTGTCCCTAGAACTTTCACAGTTAGATTCCCTGTGTCCCAATTATACATTTGAATTGCTGCAATATCGAAGGTGTAAGCAAAGCGCAGCATGTTTGTGCGTCGCTGCCCTCCGCCAAACGTAGCTTACACATCATATTCATTCAAATAGAGAAAAACATGCGGAATCAACATAAATGTCAATAGTGTAGTGTTTAGAGCATCCGCCTAACAAACAGGCATTCATGGTTCGAGCCCAACAATAGCACATATCATTTTCCATGTGGAATGAATGTCGTTTTGCCGTAAAACCGACATGAGTATGGCATGAGATATTTAACTTAAATATCACTCAAGCAAAGTGGCACTGTCATAATGAATAAGGTACTAGTAAGCAGATGTAAGCGCAAATAAGCAGCAGCAAACACATATAAGTACCAGTAAGCAAGTCTGAGTGCCCTTGCGCGGGTCTAAGCAGTGCCCAGCATAGGAAATTTATATAAGTATATATAGATATATAATAGATATATAATATATATATATATATATATATATATATATATATATATATATATATATACATATATTTATAGATATATACATATATATATATATATATATATATATATATATATGAAGAAAGAACAACGTAACAGTAAAGCATACAAAAGGAATGAGAAGGGAATCAACAGCAACCCCAGTATTATATAGCGCTGTCAGCATATGTCATATCAAGCTGGGCAGGAGTGAGCAAAACACTGCTACTCACACCACAGGCAGGATATTACCAGTGGGAGTAACATTGTTGATCTGCTAAGTCTACTTTACACACAGAGGGTAGTCCCTGGTGGGACTACCCAAAAATTGATAGACCATTTGGCCATGCGACCATTACACAAGCAAGGACAGGTATGTTTAAGGACTAAATGGTGGGAGAGCCTGAGAATACATGAGTAGGGACAACATACGTGTAGGGCCCCTAACGCTCGGGAGAGGGCAATGTGTGGAGGTGTGTCATGGCTGCGATAACAAGTAGACAATGGATGGTATGTGTGTATGTTGAACAAGGGTGGGGTGGAGGAACTATGGGTATGAAATTATGGAGTCGGGCGTGCCAGGGTTGGATGGGCTGGTTCTAATTGGACCACCCCCATGGAGGTCAGCGAGTTCGTTATAAGTACGTATGCATACACACATGCAGACATCAGTATGTAGAAGTACATTCTCTGTAACACATTCATTCCATTTGCAGACATAGATAACATGAATATGCCCTTACAAACCTCGACAGTAGATAGAATAATAGGTTGTACAGAAGAGGGACTGGACGAAACTGCTAAAATGCAGGAGTGTGTACAATGTCCGAAGTCAGTGCTGTGCTGAAAAAAATCAAATGTGAGGACTTTCCCACACATGGAATCATTCCTGTGATCTCCCTGCTACGGCAACGCCAATTACTAAACCAGTCTATTTGTAAAAGAAATACACTGAACATGTACATAATTAGGCTGTCATGTGTAACGTGTGCATTACCACATAGTCATACTTATTCATTTATTGTAGTGTCATGTTAACGGGAGTAAGGATGTAATGAAGTATAGAGTCTAATCTTGACATAAACACGTGTGTCCCATGTGGGGCAACCCAAAAATTGTGAATAGTATTCTTTTGGCCGCTCATGTCACCAATGTTTGTGGACTAAACATTTGGGAGTTCTGAGGATACGTGGATTGAGTCAACCGAAGGGATGGGTCTATAGGAGTAGGGAGTGGCCAATGTGTAGTGGTGGGGATACACCGCAAATCCAACTGGAGAATGGATGACTGCAGTGTTAGGGAGGCGTTGGGGTGTGTGTTTGGGGAACCAGGAGCCATGGGTATATGGGTATATATACAAATGAAGCAGCACAGCAAAAGTGTATTGGTTAGAGCAACCACCTAATGAACAGACATTCCTGTACTGAATCCCACTGCATCACATACCATTTACCATCGGTAATCTGTACATGAACATATTGCGACATCTGTCCACTGTTGTTTGTCTTTCGGCTTTTCCCGCTAAGGGGTCGCCACAGCGGAACTCCGGTCCGCTAATGATTGGCAGTAGATTTTTACGAAATGCCGAGGTGCCAGCTCAACGTCCAACCTTCAACGAAGGCACGCCCATTTACGCACGCATGTCTTTCGAATGCTACCCAACCATGGGGAGGACATGCAGATTCCACACAGAAGGCACTCCCAAGCCCAGCCGAGAATCGAACGGGAGAACCTCTTGCTGTGAGGTAACAACGCTACCGCCGTACCACCGCAGCATATTCAACATCTGTCCACTGCAAAACCTGCAAAATATCAATTAAAAGTTAACTGGAGTGAAGTGTAAGCGTCATAATGAATAAGGCACTCGTAAGCAGGTTCAAGCATATATAAACACCAGTAAGCATGTGTAAGTGCGTTTGCGTGGGGTATGCATTGCATTACAGACACACACACACACACATATATATATATATATATATATGTATATATATATATATATATATATATATATATATATATATATATATATATATATAGTTGCAGACATGTACATATATATATATATATCTATGTATATCTATATATATATCTATATATATCTATATATATATATATATATATATATATGTGTGTGTGTGTGTGTGTGTAGATATACACAGATATACAGCTATGATACTAAACAGCACACAAGAATGACATATGTTCACAAGCTATGCCAGTGGAAATGAGGGGCCCAAGCAAGAAACATGAAACACGCAGCATGACCTTCCTCCCTCCCCAGCCGGACACGGGAAACATACACACAAACAATATAAAGAGTCCACTGCTCCCCAGACCACAGGGAGGATACAACTGGGGGGGTACACAGTGCACCCGTGAATTCTAATCTTGGAACACAGACAGGAGCGTCTCTTGCGGGACACCCCAAAAATTGGCAAGACAAAAAGAAGGTGATGGACCAAACATTCTGGCTGGGGGTGTATACATACTCAGAATACAAGGGTGGGAAAGCCTGATGACCCATGGGTCGAGACAATTGTATGAAATGGGTCCCGTGAAGTGGAGAGTGGGCAGCATGTAGTGGTGTGTCCAGAGCAGACTAGGACCCAGAGTAAGGATGGGTGCTGTTGAGGAGGTGCGGGTGAGGGAACTATGGGTAGCTACTTATGGGTCTAGGTTTACAGGTGTTGGCTGATGTGGGCCTATATGGACAGCCCTAGGGATGTAAGCGAATGTGTTCATTGGGCAGAGGCGTCGCCCAACGGGCAGCCACACCCACTACGAGTCCCACTGCAGCAAAGTGTAATCTATATGGCAAGGAACGGAATAACTAGATGTAGATGTATATATGTAGAGGTATGTGTGTGTTTATCTACCCATGGTGACATAGAGATAAGCCTTTCCCTGTCCATAGTACAAATATATACATACAGAGACAGAATACAGATACATACCCACATATAAATATATACATATGCAGACACCCATAGACCCATATGCTATATATATATGTGTGTGCGTATATATATATATATATATATATATATATATATATATATATATATATATATATATATAGACAGCAAAATATATATATACATGTATGCATACATATACAGATATATCTGTATATAGTGATGTATATCGATATGCATATTTGACTGCAAATATACACATGTATGTAGCTAGGATATGATACAGCAGTTACGAGTTACATATGTTCACAGGCCGTGCATATGGGGGTGAGGGGTCCAGTAAACAAATATGTAACACGTAGCATCAATCCCCCCTACCCCCCCAGCTAGGCTGGTGAGACATACAGACACAGTAAAGGTAAACACACCACTGCTTCCCAGACCACCGGCAGGATACTACCAGTGGGAGAAACCTGCCAGGTCTAATCTTGAAACATAGACATCGATGTCCCTTGTGGGACACCAAAAATTAATGATTATTGGAGGCACTCCTGGTAGTCATCAAACCAGGCTGTAGATGTACATGGACCAGTAGGTTGTGCAAGCCTGATAACCCATGGGTCGACACAATGTACGACATGTGTCCCAACACGGGGAGAGTGGAGCAGTATGTAGTGGTGTGTTTATACACCACCTGCACCCACAGTAAGGATGAGTGCTGTAGAGGAGTGGCAGGTAGGGGAACTATGGGTATGCAATTATGGGCCTAGGCGTGCAGGTGTTGGCTGGCGCAGTCGTATTAGGACCGCCCCGGGGATGTAAGTAATATTCCGAAATGGGCATAGCTGACGCCCATACCTCTCAACCCCTAAGAGCAAATCCACTGGACAGGACATAAACCATTGGGGGAACAAATAGGGACCATACCTCTGAACTGTCCCCAATTTCCAGGGATGTCTCAATTTCTAACTCTGTCCCACTTAATCCCTCCGAAAACTAGTGACATTTGGAGAAAGTTGGTGAATTACACAATGAATAACAACAACAATTAAGAGTTATAAAGATCATTTACCTCAGTAAATGTGTATGAATTCATATGTTCTGAGTCTGTCAATGTGTCAGGTTACTAGCACCAATAATTTAAATGTGTCCCTAATGTTGTTATGCCATGCCCCTGATTCAGTTTGTATTTTTCCCCAATCATATGAGAGGTCTGATAGGGACAGAAAGCACATATTCCACTGACAGCCTTAGAGAGATGATAGAATAATAGGTATGCAGTAGCATGACTCGGCTGAACGATGTGAGTTCCAAAACCCAATTACTTGTTTGTATTGAAGAGTGTCATTTCCCATGTATTAGCCAGACAGGTGCAGATTGTAAGAGGAACACACCAATAATATGAATCAAACTCTGGACAAGCCTCTGATTCCGTACAGTCGAACGTCCTGCTGTTGCCTAATGGGCAGCCATTCCCGATACTGTAGGCATGTAATCCGATGTAATAGTCATCACAAGATAATATTGTAGTCCTCACTCCCACCCAGGGGTGTGAGTGTCAGATGCAAACACCAAATGCAGTGCATTTGCAAGTGCAGGAGCAAGCGGGTGTAAGCCTTTTTGGCCACCAGTATGCGAGTATTACACTGGTAAAGCAATGTAGAGGCTAACTGTGTGTAAGAAACTGTAACCAGAGGTTAGCATTGCTTAGTTCCACGCAAACCCGCTCACAACTTCTTTAATGTGCCTTAATCACTCAATGTCCAACGGCCTTGCTCTGCCCAGCAACAAAATAAACGGCCTCTGCAAGGCTCGAAACCAGGACCCTGCACACACAGCTATTGT
This sequence comes from Protopterus annectens, assembly GCF_019279795.1. Classification (NCBI taxonomy): domain Eukaryota; kingdom Metazoa; phylum Chordata; order Ceratodontiformes; family Protopteridae; genus Protopterus; species Protopterus annectens. The sequence continues at coordinate 406,166,835 of NC_056734.1, read as the reverse complement.
GATTTACCACTAAGTCATGGCAGATATGCAGACATTGGACCTTATCACAAACATATCATCCAGCATAGTCAATCAACAGTATAGCAAATGTATTCCATCACGTAGATGTATGAGTGAGTGTTTATGTCCAGATATAGATACATACATATATATAGATATATCAGGAACATCCCATGTGACAACAAAGCATTACAAAGGAATGAAAAGGGAAACACCAGCAATGCCTGTATTATGTAGTGGTGTTGTCCAATGTAATATCAAGACTCCCTTAGACAGACATGTGTCATTCATACACGCAAACATTTGTACTTTGGCCATATACATCAGTCTGTGCATGTTATTTACATTAACACAACAGTTCCTGTCCAATCATTATGTGGGAACAGTACTCTTGCAAGGTGCTGTGCATGACATCATCATGATAAAGGTAAATGGGGTAACCATAGAGGGACCAGTAGTGTTTTGTGTACAATGGGGTCATCTGCATCACGTATACCTGGAACATTTAGGAGTCATGTGCATACTAGGATTGTGTGCATGAGAGACAGGGGTGAGGACAACTGGAGTATGTTGTGATGCATATTAAAAGGGTTATATGTGTCCAGTGGACACGTGTGTGAAATGGACAGCTATGTATGGGGAAAATGTTGTTCTAGGAACCGATTGGACATTTGTTTCCGTAGGGTGAGAGTGGGATGTGGGGGAAGGAGAAGTAGGTATGCTCATGTAGGATAGGTAGGGTAGGATGACAGACAACACAGCATACAGGGTCTGTATATGATGCATGTGGGGGGATACACCTCGGACAGGGAGGGGTGTTCGGCAGTCACAAGCCCATGAACCCCCAGATGGAAACAGTGGGACGGAGGTCCC